>NW_005178888.1:0-4279 GCF_000350225.1 Chondrus crispus
AACTCGAACGCTACGGGGACGCCGCGGCCGCCTGCACCCGATTGATCGAGGCTGAGCCCAACGACTCCGACTTTTGGTGGTGGCGCGCCCGGAACTTCGGGAAGTTAGGTGACCTGGAACGAGCGAGTTCGGACTATCGGCATTCGATGGCGGTCCGCCCCAACAAGTACGCCGCCTCCTACTTTGCAACTCTTATTGCTGACACCGATCCGTGCGAAGGTGCTTGGGCGCTGCGCCACTACAAAAAGGCGCGTCCCGAAGCCGGCGACTGGGTCGAAAAGCGCGTCAGTGATCTGCAACTGAAGGGAGATTGCAAATCCCCGAGCGCTTCCATTCGTGTCGGCGCCAAAAGAGAAGACGTGAATCTCGAGGTTAAGGCGGTCGTGAACAAGACGCCGGCGAAGTTCCTCGTCTACAGCTCAGCCTACGTCACGATCACGCGCGCTCTTGCCGAAAAGGCCGGTATCACCGTCGGTGAACTCGAAGTGCCCCAGTTTATCGCCGGAGACTTTGTCCCGGCGTTCATCACCAAAGCCGACGTTGGTGTCGGTAAATCTTTAGCAAGCCAGGTTCCGGTCGCGGTCGTTGACCAACTCCCGGGTGAAGCCGATGGGCTCTTGGGATTCAGCCTCACCTGGCGCTACCAAGGCGAACGCACGGACAAGGCGCTGGTTCTTACGCCCCGCTAGTTTAGTTGCAGAATTGGTGGAGCTCAGCGGTGGGCGGTCCAGCGAATCGCTTCGGTGAGCATCGTCCGAAAGTCTGGCTCACCGTAGGTCGCGGAGGTGTGGCCGAAGGCGGTGTAAAAGGTCCGGCCGCCGTCAAACTCGCGGGCCCAGGTCATCGGATGGTCAGCGCCCATCCCGCCACCGCTGTAGGTCGATTCATCGATCGAGATCAAAACTTGAACGCCGGCGCGAGGATTCTGCTGAAAGTCGTACCACTCATCCCGTCGCATCCAGGTGGTACCGAGGTGCATGGTCGCTGGATGCGTTCGGTCTTCGACAGTGAGCGTCGCGTCTTGAATCGCCGGGTGGCGGTCAAACCAAGCGCCTACGAGTTCGCGGTACCACGGCCAGCTATATTCCGCGTCGGCCGCTGCGTGTACACCAACAAAACCTCCACCGGCACGATACCAGGTCTGCAATACATCTTGCTGCGTGTCTTCGAGGAAGTCGCCCGTAGAATTGAGGGCAACGAAGGTGTCAACGTTGGCGAGAACCGCCGCGGTGATCCGAGCACGATCTTCGGTCGCCTCAAACAGCCAGCCTTCGGCCATCGCGATGTCGCGTAACGCCGTAATGCCATCCGAGATAGAGCCGTGTCGGAACCCATCGGTCCGAGAAAAAACCAGAACGGAAAGTGGTCGCGAAGGCCCAGCGTCAACTTCACCTGCATCGGTTCCGATATCTTCTGGCCCGCTATCGGTGATGCCACTATCGGTGATGCCACGGTCGGTGATGCCACGGTCGGTGATGCCACGGTCGGGTTCCCCTAAATCCCGAGGGCCCGTCTCGGCGGGACCCGTGTCCGGTGGGTCAACAACGCCGAGATCCAGCGCGACATCACTGGGTCCACCGTCGCTTGCAGATCCTGCATCCGCGGCCGCGTCGTGGTCGCCACTGGGCGACGAAGAACAAGCAACCAGGGCGAGCAGCAGAGCCAAACAAAGACGCGGGCCGTAACGATGCATGGGTCACCCTAGCTCGGTGTGGTCCGTAGACAAAGTCGGGAGCGGTAGGATGTCAGCAAGATAGGTTGCACGCGGGATCGCCCTGAGGAATGCCAAATATGACATCCGTCTGTAATGAGACAGAGATGACGCCGGTGTGCGCATCAGTCTACTTTGTCCTACATGAGCCTTTCAAAGGTCGACCGAGCGGCGGCAAGACCGCTTTTGCTCGAATCAGCCCCGCCCAAATCCCCCGCAGTGTGGACAATGCCGGATGCACCATCACCATCACGCGGTGGCGCCAAGATTCAAAGCCATACGCAATCCGGCTTGACGCGCCGGTTGGTGGGCCTCGTCGGACGTCTACCGAGCTCGGTGGCCGCCGCCGCCACCGGGGCCAGCATGACGGTATTGGTTGTCGGGGGCCCGGTCAGCGCGCAGTCGAGCGAGCCTTATGAATCCGTGTTGTCGCAGTCGATCCTGAACCCGGGCGGCGTCAACAACGTCAGCGGTAGCACCGACCTGTTTGCCGGCAGCCGCATCGCGAGAGCGCCGGATCGCGTCGTGTTCATCGACCCCAGTTCGCTCGACCCGAGTTCCGTGATGGCCACCTCCCGCAATGTTTCCCCGGAGGTTCGGCGAATCGTGAGTGAAGGCGGTGACGATGTCGCCGAGAGGGTCGCCGACGCCCTGGCCGCACAGTACGGCGGGTACACGGCGAGCAACTCCGAAGAAAACCGTCAGGCGATCATCGAAAACCTGCGCTGGCTCGCAAGCTCCGGCGTCAACTACAACTACGACCGGGCCGACACGATCGACCCAACCACCCAAACGCCAAACCAGACGTTTGGCACTCGCTCCGGCGTTTGCCGGGACACACACATCGCTGCGGCCGCCGTCCTCGCGTCGCTGATGAACGCAAACCAAGTTGACGGACGCTGGCAAGCCGGATCACCCACAGGTCAAGAGGCCAACGTTCAGGTCATGAACTTCGCCACGGCCAACGAACACCATGCGTTCGCCGTGTTTCGCAATCCGGGTAGCGGTGGCTGGGACGCCCTCGAATATGGACGCAGCTACGAATTAGGCGCCCCGACAGCGGCAGCCGCCCTTCGTGCCCTGCCGGGCGACGTCCCAGGCTATTCAACGTTCGCGATCACCGGGTGGGATTCGAATCCGGTCATTGCAGATCGGCGCGTTATTGATGCGGCCATGACCCGGAGTTTCATGCTCGAAGACGCCGGCATGGGAGCCCCCGGACAAGTTAGGTTGCAAGGATCAAGCGAAGCACCGTCGGTCACCGCGTTTATCACGCCGGAGCTGTCGATAACGGGACAGATTCAGCCGAGCATCTTTGCTGGTAGCGCTATCGATGGCGGCATCAAGCTCAACTACCACCAGGACTTTCGAACGGCGGAGGGTTTTGGTTACAGCCGAATTGCCGGTGGGCTTTACTCGACGGCCGGCGAAATCAGCGACACGGGCCGACGCGCTTTGAGCGACCGCGAGGTTGTGCGGACCTACGCGTTTGTTCTGCAACAAGACCAGCGGTTTCAATCACACCCGCGAGAGATCTTTGGTGAGCATCTGCAGTGGCGCTACGGCTATGACACCAACATGACGATAGGCATTCCGCTGGGGCCTGACGGTCCAGTTCTCGGCGCCATCCAGGACTACTCCAGCGCGGAGATAGGGGCGGACGCAGCGCTCCTCGGGCGAGAAATCTTGAGTCCCAACCTCACGCTCGATTGGGCGATTCAGGGCCGGTACGAAGTCGATATTCTCAAGGCAAGTCAGGAGCTGTTCACGTCCAAGGGCACGAGCTTCGATTCGCTGGGTATCGATGCACTCCGCACGGATTTTGCGTTTGCTTTAACACACGAAAGTGACGGCGGCTTGCGCACTCGATTCGAGGCGGGCGGCACACAATGGCTTGCAAGCCCGCTTGACCCCGATGTCACCGCCCAAGGTTCGCACTACGCGGTGATGTCAGTTGCGCCGAACAGCGGCCTCTTCGACTTTGGTGTTTTGGCCCGCGGCCAGCAGATCGGTGGAGAGTTCATACCAGTCAACTCGCTCGGCATCGCGCTTCGGATGCAACCGATGGACAACATGCGGCTCGGTATCACCGTGGACAGCATCTTCCCTGATGGCGACTTCGACAAGATCGGCGACAACATCCAAGTGCAAGGTGGATTGACGTTTCAGTTCTAGAACGGCTACGGCTTGCAGGGCTGCGAACCCGCTTTGCATTTACCCATCGAGAAGCTGTTGCACTTTACGTACTTCCCCTTTTTGGGCTGGAAGACACACTGCCCGGCCTCACTCGCTGACGGCGCGAAACAAGAACGCAAAGAAAATTGAGACGAAGAGAAGACGTTTCATGCGCCCAAAGTGAATCCAGAGCGCACCGACCGCCATTACCTAGCTGTGTAACGCGTGTGTGACTCGAATCATCCTAGCTGGGCAACAGCTTCTTCGGTCCGAGTCCACAGCTTGGTGGCCAATTCAGCATTGGTCGCTTGAGGATGCGACGTTGGTTTGACTTGGCAGTCCGCAAAATACTCTCCGGTCGTGGTGGCCAACTTGGGGTCGGTGGCCACTCGG
>NW_005178889.1:0-110947 GCF_000350225.1 Chondrus crispus
ATGGTTGTGCTTTAGATGCCAATGGTGTATTATTTGGTCGATGGCCTTACGGGCGATCGGGGGTATGTGTGGTGCAGGCGTTAACCGTATGGGCGTTGGTGTATTGGATCTCGTTTTTGGAATGACAGGGAGCAGGGCCCTGCTTGCGATGAGGGGTGGTGAAGTTGGGCGGATTGTGTCCTGACTGTGGTGGGGGGGTTTTCTGCGTGTGCCGCGGGCGTGGAGCGTGCGTGCGGCTCTTGCTCGTAGGTTACGAGTTGATTTCTATGCTTACGCGCGGATGGTAGGGTTCCACGGGGCTGTGCCGATGATGGTGAGTTTTTGTCGAAGAGGTATGCGGCTTCTGGCGTGAACAGAACGTTTCCGTGGGTCTTCGCGATCGCTTGGACTGAGAGGAGGTGTCTGTTGATGTTGGGCGACACGACAGCGGTATACTTGAGCTTGTGGCCTTTATTCGTTGAGATCGTTGTCTGTCTGGCGTGTGTGCATTGCACGATTGGGATAGTGGCGGGTTTGGTTTTATGTCGAACTGGCCGATGTGTTTGGAGTGAGGAGGGGTCTGTGATGTGAGATGAGTGTGCGCCCGAATCCAGGATATACGTACAGTTATCGCCATGTGGAGTGTGGCTTGTCACATCATTTAGCTCCATTCCCGTGTCGCTTGTGTGGTTGAAGTGACCTTGGGCTGCACGCGCCGTTTGGTATGGCTTGGATCGGGGTGGTTGGCGTGTGGTCCGGTGACAGGGGTGTGCGGCGTGGTAGCGTTCGAGGTCGGTGTGTCTGGGGTGGGCAACACCTCGAGACATGTGGAAGCCGCACGGATTTTTCGGGATTGGCAGGTTCTAGCGTGGGTGACGGTTGTACCCCTGTGGGGCTTGGGTTGTAATTCTGCTTAAAATATGAGCTTCTTACCTTGCTGTGCATGTTAGAGGGTCGAGGTAATGTTGATTTTCTGTATAAGTCCTAACAGTTGAACTTGTGCCCGAAGTCTTTTGTGCCTTTGGGATCTAGAGCAATGAGCTGGCTGCCGATTCTGGCAGTGACTGGGTTGAATCGCAGTTCGTCGATGAGAAACCCAACGGTTGTTTTGGGGACTGAGATCTCTCAGAACCGGGCTGTTATCGTCTTGGTCCGGATCTGTTCATGAGCTGCGATGTACTGTGCGAGTGTTATATCTGGGAGGTAGTTTGTCTGCTCTGCGAGTTGCTTCAGATACTTGTGATCTGAAGCATTGGTGGTATCCAGGTGAGGGGTGACAGCCTGAATCAGATCGTAGGGATTTGGATCGCTGGGTGGAGTCAGGAGGAGGTTGGCTATTTGGGGGGTATGGGCGTGATTAATTTTCCGAGTAGGTAGTTCTTGTGTGTGTGGAACGTTTCCATTTCAGTCATGTCCAGTGGGGGAATGGGGTTGCTTGTGATCTGTTCTATGACGTTGATAGTGTGTGCCGCTGCTCTAGTTGCGATTATATAAGGTCCATAGTTGGTGAGATCGAGGCGTGGTATGTCCAGGCGTTTGTCCATAGTTCTGAGGTCTTTGTGTGTGTTGAAGTGCTGTGGTGTGGTTTTATTGCTTGTCTTGTTGTTTGGTTTGTGTTTTGTCGTGTTTTTGTCGAAGTCGTCTGATCTGTTTGTGGTGGTGCTCATGTGAGGGGATGAGTGGTGTTTAGCCTGGGGCTCCTCTGCATTGGAAGAGATCGGTTGGTTCTTGTCGTGGTGGAGTGTGTTGTTGATGTCGGTATAGCATAAACACCTCCGACGGAGAGCGGTGAATGCACAGTTCGGGGGAGACCCTGGAGGGCGAGAAGACGTGGGAAGCAGAACACCAGCTAACGAGACCTGGCAGCGGGCCCGGGTAGAGTGGTAGAGCAGGGACGGTGGAGGACGCGCGCACGCGCGGGCCGATCTACGCCTCGACGCCACGAAGCAGCGCTGGGAAACGTTCCAGCCCTGACGGGCGGAGGCGGACCTGGGTTCGCTCCCGTGCGGGCGCGTCCTCTACCCGCTGCGTCCCTTCTCACGCGTGATGAACGGTAGGCGCGCCTTTAGAATAAGCTGGGAGTCGGACCTTCGCGGAAGGTCGTGGACAAGTCCGTGCTTGTCCCCGCTTCGCCGCTACCGGTCCGCTCCGTATTTAATATACAAAGTAATACAACATAACACTACAGTACCTCGGTACTGTACTGTAATACTGTCAGCCGTCTAGGCTGACACCATACGTAGTACCCGTGTGTGCGCGCACTTCGTTCGCGCGCGATACACGTGTGCGCGTGTATGTGCTTGTCTCTCATACCCATGGTGTACACGTGGACATGCGCGGTGGTACTGTAGAGCGTCGGGCTCTACAGTATCTGATCTCATTCTTGATCTAATCAAAATAAAGCCCCCAGGGGGGGTTATACTACAGTCAGGTGAGGCTGTTAATTAATGCAAGGTATCGAAAGGTGCCCATTACCTGTGTGAATCAAAGACCGATGACTTCTCGTTTACTCGTCGTCGCTCGTTGGTTAAGTCTGTTTTCTGAGGGACAACTTGTCTTGCGCGGCCTGACAGTAGCATCATTACCTTGGGAGATGTGGAGGCGGTTAAAGAATAGCGGCTGTCAGCGACGAAGCGCCCAACTTCAAATCGCTTGGCAAGCGTTGCATGGAAGTCGTTGACTTCATGTGGTGAACCGACTACTAGGAAATCATCCAAGACCTTGCAAATAGCCAGAGCAATATTTCTTCCCTCGGCGAACTTCATGAAGAGTTGTGGCATGCCAGGGATTGGTACAATGCCTTTCCTAGACATCCAACTTTCTATTTCCACCTGTAAGAAATAGAAAAGTCGCCACAGAACCCCACGGGCCGCCCAACCTTTTGGCAATCGACGATGGATGTGGTAAGAGAGGTAACCTCCCTGCAGCCACGCACCCTTAATGTCGATTGTGGCTATGACCACGTTCAAGACAGCAGCGATGAATAACACCAGTCTGATCACTGGGAATTGTGCAGTTGCGGAATCCTTCCGGACACTCTCCTTATCTCTGTCGCCGTTTCCGTGAGGCACCATTCGGCACTTCAGCCGGAGTTTGTCCTCTTCCCCATCGGTCTTCACTTGGAAGAAATGATGCGATGAAATAATGCTGGCACCTATAGGGATGGAACTCAAGCTGACTTCTTCAAAGGCACCGCCGTAGTTAGTCTTCTCAGCAGCTGTGGCTCTTTCAATCAGCCATCGGGGCACGAACTGCAGTTGAAATCCGGAGGCGGTTTTGTCTCTGATGATCCCTTCAACTCGACGCAGAAAGTCCTCCTCCAAGGACTGAATTTCAAACGGCAGCTCCGGGGGACTCCCTCGGAGCTGCCTTCCTGCATTGGTAAGGTGAGAGTAAAGCCTTCGAGGCTTGATTCTCACCTTACCAATGTCTTTCTCGGGACGAGGTGGGTCAAACGGTTTGTTGAGAGTCCCCTGTTGCCTCGCTGGATCGGACGGATTGCAATTTCCTGTAGGGGTCTCACAGGATTGTATGAACTTGAAGACTTCTTAGTATTTTCGAAGAAGGCAGGATCTTCTTCGAGATACCTCGGGACGTTGTCATCAGCAAGTACTCTTGAATCCCCTCCGTGTTTTCTGAACTCAAGAATCTCATCGTGATGAGGAAGGTGGGCGTCATTTCCGTCCTTCCACGGGAAGGTTGTTGGGAGACCATCATCGATTGGCAAGCCTTGACTCCGGGACTCCGAGTTGTCGGTTTGATGCTGGTTGATCGCTACCTCGGTTTCATCCGTATCGAAGACGGCATACGACCGGGGTAAACTTAACCAATCTGGTTCAGATCCAACATCGAGGATGACCGTGGAGCTATGCGCACATCTCAATACGCACCCCTAATTGGCTTACCACGGTGTTCCGGGGTACTTCACATAATAACCATGTGCGGCTCGACTGCACGTCCATATTCGGTTTCCCATTTGCCAATCTTGACGTAGCGCTTGAAGTAGTGGACGAGAGCGCCACATCGAAGGTCTTCGGCAGGGGCAGTGTTAGGTGACCGGCCCTCGTAAAGCATCATGAGGGCCAGATTGGCAAGTTGCTCTTCGTCGGCGGCCATGATTTGGCCGGACACAACACTTTTTGGGAGTCCAGCGATGGAGGATTGTAGACCCTAGAAAGTTCAAAGCTTCTCATTCTCTTGCGACGGTACATTATGTTCCTCAAATATGTTGCAAGGGAGATAACGGCGGACTTCCTCACCTCCACATTGCGTGAATGTATGAAAAACTGTCCATCTTTAGTTGTCCTTTGGGCTATCAACCGGACCACCGCTTTCTTACTCTCAAGGACCCAAGCTTCAAGCTTGACCCAACAAGTTGTTCGGTCTTCGAGCAGGAAATGGCTGAAAATTGACACTTGCGTACTGCAAAAGCCCTTGAACACGGAGGTATTGAACTCAGGGTCAGATAATACAACACCCGGAGGACCGTGTACATCACACCACTTGTTATCGAACACATGGGATGCCTCGTCTATCTCTCGTGTATTCATAAGCGTCGTAGCGAAAAGCCCGGTGTGTACGTCGAAGATGTGGAGTATGGGATGATTTCCCAGCTCTGTGATCTAGTCGAACATGGTCGTTGAATGATGTCAGGAGCTTTCCGAAGGAGACCTTTCTCGAGTTGGAGGGTCTCCCGGTGCTCTTGCAAGACGTACATTTCGATGCAAGCGTGGTGAGGGCTTGCCTTAGAACTGAGGAGAGAATAGATAATCTTCTGCATAACTAGAGCATATCTTCAAGAGGCAATTGGGAAGAGCCGTAAAGTTCGAATGCAAACCTCTTTGCCACCTTCCCTTCCTTAAACTTGGTTCTTCCGAAAGGATGTGCAAATTGCCTTGACAAGATCGAACGCAAAGATGCGAAAGTACGCCTCGAAAGACGAAGTCTTTGAGGGTACCATGAACAGGTACGTTCTCTTGGCGTCCTTATCTACCAGGGGGAGTTTTGCACTATACGCCTGAAGCAATACCTCTTTCTGCGAGAGGCCGCACACTCCAGCTTGAATAACAGGGGCGTTCTCTGGTCCGAGGAAGCTTGACTTGTAGAGTACTTCGTTGCCGAGAAGGAGAGAGCCAATTCCCTTTCTCACGTGAAACGGAATCGTTATGGTTGTCCCGTACATGTCGGTAATAGGCATATCCCTTATGGAAACGACAAGCTCGGTTTCGCTACAATCCATTCCATAATCGTGATAGAATTGTTTGCAGTCTAGCGGACGAATGGTTAGCTTGATTCGCATATTCACGTAGAGTGTAGCCGCGGCTTGGATGCCGCCGACACTCGTCGGAGTGACAACGTCTAAAATGGGATTGGGTCCTCCCGTGAGGAAAAGACGTCGGACTCGGCTCCTCGCCTGGCAACGAGATTTAGTTGTCTCTGCGTCCCAGACTGGAGCCTGGACAAAAGAACCAGGAGACTTGTGCTCGTTCCCAGTGTTCCGGTAACGGTCGTTTCCAATTGTTCTTCGTCTTTTCGCGTGATGGTCTGACGCAGAGCAGCGCAGGTCACCACGGAGGTGCCACTGCTCACCACAGTTAGTACACGTGGTCCTGTAGGAGCGGGAGCCTGCTTCTTCGTAGGGGCGCTTGCATCTTCCTCTGGGTGGGTTCCGACTACGTCCACGCGCTCCATTGCGTACGACGTCATTGAAAGCGAAGTTGTCTGATCCAGCTTCAGAAGCCTTATGCCCTACAGCGAGAAGTGCATATCGAACGGTGCGCTGCGTGAGGCTTTGGACGTCCTTTATGCACTTCGAGGGAACTTTGGTTGCCGTGAGGGTCAAGTTTCCAAGAACAGACACGGCCTCATCTAATTGAAACCTGCAAGTTTTTGCCTTAGACAAGATGATACCAGCTGCCGAATCATTGGGAATGTCGTCTTCCTGTGGATTGATGCAGAGTCTCTGAAATGCGTCCTGGATATCCAGTCCCTCGTGCTCGAGAGCGGTATTTAAGTAGTGCCTTCCGAAGGCCTTTTTCATCTTCTCTAAGGAAGTACAGAGGGCCTTGGGGTTCTTCTACGCTCTCAAAGACCAACTTGAATTCGTCGAGATCCTAGGTGGAGACTGAATTCGTTGCCGAGGGATTCACTTCAACCGCCCGAGCTTCTGCCAAAGAAATCAACTGTAGCCTGACATTAGTCAGAGTCCCCCTCTTCGAAGTTGGCGTTGTTCAGCAAGGTGATGGACAACACTTTACCCATCTCGGAGGACGTTGAGGCGTTAGAATGCATAAGATGTTCTGCAGCCAGTCCTCGGAAGCGTGAGACGAAAACAGAGAGATCTTCGTTCTTCTTCCGGCGGCAGGTTGATACCTTATGAAATGATTTTGTCAGCCCTGAGGCCATAGCAATGGGAGGTCAATGACGATGAGATTGACTATGTCTCGAACGGCTGCCACTTGATCGTTTTGTTTAAAATTGATCGTCCTTGCTGTCTGTGCTTCGTCAACAATTCGATTGTTGAGCACTAGGCCAACCACAGCCATAGAACGGGCGCCCAAAGGTTCATAGATCGTGGAATACATGCGATCCGTGCCACACCCAGCAGCCGACTTTATAAGGTCTATCCAGCGAGCTACTTTACGCCGCCAGTCCTAAAGATCTCCATCCTGATAGACTTAGAGAGGTTCTAGCCGCCTCTAGCCATCGCGAGTACGAACCACTCCCTGGGCCCAAAACTGTGATAGGAATGTCAGACTCGACCGGAAGCTGAGGTTCAGTTTCCCTGAACGTGCGCAGAGGAGGGACCGGAACGGAGGTGATCGAGCGAGGCGAAGTCGAAGGCCACAAAACCACAGGGGGACCTGGCCCCTGAGTGCGTGAATGACCCCGGGTTTCTAGTCCCTTTAATTTCCCCTCGCCTTGATTAAAGTACTGGGCAAAATTCCCACTAGTATTTTGGGATCGGCGGCCCACCGCCGCGGACACTTCCAGTTGCTTTGGGCTAGCGCTGTCCTCTCTGTACCGTGCCCACGAAACAGTGACACACGTCTAGTGCAACAAGAAGGCTACAGTACCTTCTTCCGGAATGTCGCCAGCCATTCTAAATGTAGTTACCCGAAACTCAGCAATTGGGTTTATCCAGAAATTACTACATTACCAGATTTCCAAATGTAACATACATGCACAACCCTTTCAGAAATTATCAGATTTTCCAATTTCCATTTTAGAGCCTATTGGTGCGAACCCTTAGTTACGGCTCCACGACCGAAACAACATGTGTGTACTTCTCCACATGCTTTGACCGCGCGAGAATCAGAAGGGCTTACTTTAAGGCAAGAATAGAATGGCTGCCAAGACGTTTAGAGAAACTACTCCAAAGCATAGGGGTACTTGGTTGGTGAAGGAGGTCCCGAATTTAGAGGGTTCTTCGGGTCAAGGAGGAATTAACCTTGACCCCTCTAATGAAGAAGAATAAAATCGGTGTTTCCAAGGCGGTCTCACCTACGATTCTGCCGCGAGTCCCATCCTCTTCCCTCCGACCTCTTTTACTCTCGCTGACCGACTGAAATATGGCTTACACCCTGATCTCTTCCCAACCGTCCTCAAATACGCCTTCTTTCACAGCTCCATTGATTTTGTTACGATATCCTGCCTTTCCCGAACTCTAAGAGCCTCCCTCCTCTTCCCCATGTGACCTCGGCCCCGAGTGACCATACACGGCGCTGCATCAACACCTTAGACGTCTCCAACAAAAGAAAGCCGTCTGGGACAGCTCCCTCCAAGTCAGTAATTGCTCCCACGACCATCAAGAAGAAGGGAATACAATCACGCGCAAGCTCTCCCAACTATACGGAAGCCGGCACCGCCGTTTTAATGGATTTCGTGGAAGAAGTTGAACCACTCTGAGCGATTCATTGGAGCATTGCTATACAAACGTTCAATGAATGGGGTGTGGAAAACGAGCGGCTGGAAAGGGAAATCGACTCTCTTGGGTGCAACTTCGACAAACTTTCCAACGCTAAGAAGAAGACAGGCTATCCTTCAAGCTCTCTACTTGCCATGCGAGCAAAACACATAGCTCGAAACATACAAGCTAAAGGCGCCGTGGTTAAACTTGGCTACAGCACGGAAAATGGCGGTGAGGGTGCGAAGGATGGATCGGTCGGTGATGGTGGGCGAAAGCAATCGGATGGGGGTTGGGTTGGTCAGGCTGCCAAGAAGAGGAAGACAGGAGTTACTAGCGTTAGAGGACAACAGAAGGCAAGGGCGGAGCATATTTTGCAGGAACATGTCGGCAAAATGTCTGACAACATTGGCTCGTTGTCCCAGGTTCTGACGGAGCAAGCGATGGATATCGCTGCGGTATGCAGCATGGTCAACGAAGAGGTAACGGATAATTCGAAGCCGACAAGCGCAATGATAGCGCAGATGTGTACAATGCTTCAGGGCATGATCAACGATAAGGGAGGTCTGACAATGGAGCAGACGTGAACTTTTTAAGGCCTTCCCTCTACACAAAAGAACAAGTGTGCAGTGGAGGTCGCGGGGACGGTTTCGACGCGCGTTTTGGGATGTTTAAAACAGGTGTAATTGGTTCAAAGGCGGAAAAAGATTGTCAAATGTAGTTGTTGTCTTTAGGTTAGGTTCTGCTGCCGGCAATAGGTCGAATGAATCTGGTTCAGACCAACATTGCGTGTACGAAAGTTGTACATGTGCACACAGATTCGAAGGATACGTCCACGCTTCATCGAGTCGGCCGGAAGTGATGTTTTTAAGGGCTAAAAGGGCCCCCTCAGAGCTCGCACACCCCACGCTCCACTCCAACGATTGCCGTTGGCTTGGCATAACTCGCCGCATAAGAAGTTCAACCGCAGTTAGTGCGGTAGACTGGGGTATGTCATGGGTTTCGTCAGTTTCGCGATCGCGCAGCACCTTTCCATTCGTGACGTTAGGGTTCTTTACGAATGCACTGTCCCCAAGGATAGCGAAGCCCGGCGGTGTCATAGATCCGAGAGCGCAGAAAAATAAAGACTAAAAACGCCAGCCAACTTCGTTTCATGCCAGCTACCGGGGTAGTTACCCGACGCGTGGACGATCTCGCCAGAGAGTTCCAAACAAAGAGGTTGGTAACCTCCATATTACGCGTGAAGCCCTCGAAGTAAGCGTTTTGTATATCAATATTCGTGTAATCTGCGCACAGCATCCTCCCTCCGTTAGTTACAGCAAACACGCCCTTCAGGAATGGGCCGTACTGCCGGTGTGTCTCAAGAATGGAAGCCAAGTGCTCCATTTCTTGCCTAGACGCCCATCGAACCGCAAATTCTGTTCTTTATTTCCTTTACACAACACGACATAAAACTTCGAGATAGCAATTCATCCACATCCCGGCAGTACTCGGGATGAACCCAGAGATCGTGCATATGGAATGCAAAGATCCTCTTGGATGAATATACCACGGATATAGTGACAAAATATCGACTGTTTGAAGCAGGAGATTTCGCCCCTCGTCTTAACCTTTCGACAGTAAGGGCTGCCATAGTTTCAAGTTATGCCCTCTGTTGCGAAGAGAGGCCGCAGAGTGTTAAACAAGAGGTTCCAAGTGACGTTCAAAGATATCACAAAGTATCCATCAGTGCCGCATGAGAGAATTTGCCGCCATGGTGTTGTGCATTCCGCGGAAATTGGAGACATAATCGCCGTACACTTGTATTTTGGGCTTGTTACAGATCGAGGCTGCCGTTTGCGCCACTTACGAATGACAAAAATGCCACAATTGTGGGGCATGTCGCCACTATGGAGGCAGCAACCGCAGCAGCGGTGCGGCGGACGACGTGGTCCATGTTTGGCTTCAAGACTGAGAGGCGGGTTCTGTGGGCTGCAGGGGCAAGCGATGTACGAACGTTTTATCATGGGCTCGGTGCCACATTTGGAAATCAAGAGCCACACTTGATGAGCGGCTCTAGATTTCCAATTGTGGTGCCCATTCCACCACTTTTAGAGCTCTCTGATTGGCTGCCAAGTGATAAAGTGGTAATCTGGTATTCTATGGATGCACCCATTCAACAGGGCAAATGGAAAGTAGTTCGCCAATGTGGAAAAGGACAGGTCTTCGTGCTCCATAATAAGTGTTTATTCGTCCAGGAGATCGCAGAGGCCATTCACCGTCCGAACACCGTCGTTCATGATAGTATCAACAACCCCAGAGCATATGGATCTGAGAAGAACCAGATGGCCTCCTAAACTAACTCCATCTTTAAAGCGCAGAAGTAGACGAGATGCGGGGTCCGGATCTTGAAGTCCGTCGTTTCCTACTTCCTTGGTCGAGGTCGGAGCAGGTGTCGTTTATGCAGACTGATCTGCCGTATCTACTGGATCTGGGGTTACAAAGGTAGGACTAGTTACAGTAAATGTTACGATCTATATTTGTTGCTAGGCTTGTTGCCACACGCTGGTCCTTTACTCCGCGGGCAGCGAAGGGGTAGGTGCTGTACAGCGATGTACACAATATCACTCCTCTCCAGGAATATTCGGCATCTCTAAAAAGCATGTAAGGGCGAAATCCATTGTAGTGCGTGAAAGACTTGGAAAGGTTTAATAAAAGCTCTTGAGTTCGACGTCGAGCCCGATGATGTCTGTTGGGGTCGTTTTAATCTGGTCAGGACCACATCCGCACCAATTACATCATGGGCCAGACTGGCCTGGCCGATCCCGAGGCCAGTCAATTATGCGCCATCGCAAAAGCCATTGTGGGCAGTTCATAATTTATCGTTGTCAGTACTGTCACATCAAGACCAATTAAGTCCAATACACGCCCGTTTGCACTTTAGGGGTGCCCCGGGGCTGTACCAGCGTCCACATTTTGGAAGTGTCCACACAGAACGACACCGCGCCCACACGACGCGTTGAAAGCGAGCAGCTGGTGTTGGCGACTTGGCGTTCACATCTGCTTTCCAGGGCTTCTATTGGTCGTTCCCGGCTACAATTTTTATGATAGACACGTCGCATATAAACCCCCCAAACATCAGAACTCTTGTTTTAGTCAATAGAAGATGTGCCAACGCACGAACATAGGGTTGTAGACCAATCCCAGGCCCCTTACAATGGCTCCATTCCGCCCCTATCAGTGCAAAACCCTAATATGACAACGAGAAAAAGCGCTGGGCTGCGCCATGAACCTCATTCCTGCATACTTTTTCAAATTTTCTCAACAGTATGACACTCGTTTTCTTATCATAAGCGCCACGGTAACATTGCACCATGTGGTGCATTTCTCTGATACCACGACTATGTACCGTCTTCATGTGCCCAGCGCCGGTTCCGATTCAACTGGAGATGGGGCCGAGAGTCTAGCATAAGTGAGCCATACTGTCCTTAAATTCGCGGGATATGCTGCCCCCTTGGGCACGGTCATGCGTTCGGGGCGGTTGCAAGCGACTGCGCTGCATTATTTCGGGGTTAATTTTAAGTCTTGGCGGTATCAGAGCCCGAGAGCGGAGAGAGCAGGGGCGCGGAAGTCCCAGTCACAAATCCTATATCGACGTGCTTTCTCAAAGGCGATGTCTACCAGCAGTGAGAGCTGCAAGAGCGCTCCTGATGAGAACAAAGAGAACTGCGCTAAGCATATTAAGTAATAAGGCGAAGTAGCCCTCCAGAGACCTTGAAGTGCCTGCCTGTCGTGCACTGAGGAGGAAGACAGTGAGTTCCCCTCAGACAGAGCAACGGGCGTTCGTGGGGCGCGGGGTGTGATTCGGCAGATCACCCGTGGGGTAACTGGCACGGGATCCGGGCCCGTAACGCGGTAGGTAATTAAAGGAAAATTAAGGAAACAGGGGCGCCCGGTAGGGGCGAAGTGACCAGAGTAGGTCGCGCGCATAGTACTGTACGTAGCTCGGGCGCGCGGGGTAGAGGTAGGTGGGAACTGGGAGAGGTAGATAGCTCGCGTAGTATAGCGGTAGGCTAATACTATGCGCGGGGCTACAACTCCCGTTCCAAAAGCTAAGGTTGTAGACCCAAGGGTTCGTGGTGTTTTACTTAGGGTCGAGCGTGGGCTATATACTAGCCGACGTCGGAGCTATAATTAATTAAACTAAAAAACTAAATTTTAACGGCGGCGGTGGCCGGAGAAAGCCCTCCTGGTTAGCAGGTATGGCACCCATTGCACGTGGGGATTGACACTTGTACACGGGGGCATAGGGGCCCGGCTACACGTAGCGACTGGTACACGTGTGCTCGGGGAAGAGGAGCTACTCTGGACCGGGTTGTGTCCGCGTGGACAGCATGACAACTGTTCGTCTGCCACTACACCTGAGGTGTAGTGGAAGACGAACAGTTGTCCCGGAAAAGAAAGTGGCATGCCAGTGCACCACACGGCCTTCCCCGGGCCTTGCCTGAGTTACTCAACTTTTCTCCCTCAGTGGACTAGGCTTTTGACTCTCGTGACGAAGCGATGTTGGCGCTCTGCCAGTATGCTGGCAGTCTGGCAGTATGTGGCGCAGTACCCGTTTCTAAGGGGCGACCTGTATGGGAAATATACAACGCATGGTGTCGAATCCGTGTACAAAGCAAATTTATCTGTCCGTCTGGCCGCAATTGGTGGTGCCTTTCTAGGTGCCGTTAACCTGGACAACTCTCGCCGAGTTCAGGCATGCCGCGCGCAAAGTACGCGTGGAGATGGCGGCGTCTTGGTGGTTCCGCGCGTGAAGCAGCGTCTAGAAACTGTGCAGGCGAAAGCCTCATCGGGCCGCGTACCGGTGACCCTTCCTTGATACTGAGCGAAAGAAAGCTCGGGTGCTCTCTGAGCATAAAACACTTTTTTCGTGCACCGCCAATCTACAAAATAAGTCTTACACTTGCAGGAATTGGAAGGGAACACCGTTCCCATGCAGGCATGCTGCCCATGTTTTCCAGCAGGGCGAGAACAACATCGAAGAATACTTGGGTTGATATGAGTCGTCCTTCTGGTACGCGCTGTAGTATGATAGCGTCCCTGCGTATGAACCTCCATGCACGAGTTCGGTGTTTGAGTCAGATGCATCTACTTTTCTGCGTCTTCCGTTGGCTATTTGTCGTAAACGTGGTCGCCCGAGGAATCGTAGGCGCATCAGCAGTCTTAAGTCATCTTCTGGCTGCGTCACGCCTTGCTCTAGATGTGGCTGAAGGAGACACAACGTGCGCACGTTCCAGAGTGCTGTTGGTGCTGAAGTATGATACAATCAATAATGCCGTGCTGCCATAGCGTTTATGACAAGAGAACGAGTGTCATATTGTTGAGCAAATTTGAAAAAGTATGCACGAATGAGATTCACTGCGCAGCGCATCGCTTTTCATCGTTGTCATATTGGGCGTTTGCGCTGAAAGGGGGCCCAATGAAGCCATTATGAGGGGTCTAGGCTTGGTCTACAACCCTGTTTTCGTGTGTTGACACATCTTTAATAGACTGAACTAGATTTCTTATGCTTTTGGAGACCATATGCGACGTGTTTATCATAATAATTTAAGCTGGGAACGGCCAATAAAGCCTTAGAATGCATGTGCACACCCGTCGCGGCCCAAGCCTGCTACTCGCGTCCGGCCGGGCAGGTCCGGCCCAAGTTGCTGTAATTGGTGCTGATGTGCTCCTGACCAGATCAAAACGACCCAAAGGGACAACTCCGGGCTCGACGCCGACCGCAAGGGATTTTATTATACTTTTTCCAATTCTTTCACGCACAATAATGGATTTTACCGTTCATGTAATCGTTAAGTAGATTTTGGAAGTGGGAGCGTTCGTTGATAGTATGCTATTCGTATTCGTGATCGGCAAATCCGATCTATTTGGCAAAGTACTGAAGTTGCTCTGGTCGTTTGCGGTGTGCAAGGATTTTTCTACCTCGTTTTCTTCGTGCCCGTCTTGAAACTGAACTGGAGTTGGTGGGTCTATGGTAAATCCAAAACGTTTTGGCACAAACGGCTTCATAAGGGTCACGTGGAAGGCATTATGAATACGTCGGTCCCGCATTACTTGCGGAAGATTCAATCGCATCGTTACTTCGTTAATTTTTCAGATGGTCGATGGGCCTACAATACTTGGGGTGCAGTTTGCGATTTCCAGACCTATCTTCGAGGCAGGGGTTCCTAGTAGACGCCCATACTTGGTCACCAACGTTGAAGGATTTTGGTTTATCCACTTGCCTGTGTAAGCTGCCATTGTACTGTTAGTTTTCCGTATATGGTCGCCCGCCGCGGGCACTGACTTCCAGATTTTTTTGGAAGAATGCATCTGCAGCAGAACTTTTGGAACTAAGGGTATCTAGGGGATTTTTCTTGGGTGTATGCCGTAGTTGAGAAAGAATCGAGTGAACGCAGTTGTGGAACGAAAGGGGGAATTGCACGCCACTTCGAAATCAACAAGGTTTTTGTTCAAGTTCCTTTTGTCGTAATTGGCAAACTCCCGTATCATCTCATGCGCTTTCCTGTTTACGATACCGGCTTTCCATCCGTCTGGGAGTGGTAGGCGGACGAGGGGGACGAGCGAGTACCCGGAAGTTGGAACAGCTCTTTCCAGAAATTGCTCATGAACTTGTGATCCCTGTTGCAAATGATGGACGGGGGGAGACCGTGGTGGCAGTGTAATTGATTCTTGACCAACAGTGTAGTTCTAGGTGCATCAAGCTCGTCGGCATATGGAATCGGGCTGATCATGTTGAAGAGTCAGACTCTCCACGTCTTCGATAGACTCCATCGAAAACGACCATGAGGGCCACAGTTCTGTGAGGTAGACATGGGAAGTGGTGTTACGAAGTCTATTTTTATGTACACCTTCCTGGTCTGTGGTGGTTCAAGGCGTTGTAAAAGTCCGAAAGTCGTATGGTTATGTGGTTTCGTTCTTTGGCTGGCGTGACATGTTTTGACGTACTCTTGTACGGATTCTCTCATTTTCGGCCAGCAGTACTTCTCAATCAGGCGCGCTAGAGTTATCTCAAATCCTAGACTGCATGTGTTTGGCGTTTGGTGGTGGTCGAAGAGGAGATCGTGGCTGAAAGTTCCTTTGGGGACACACAGTTTGGCGTTTCGGTACAGAAGATTTTTCTCACGGTCGAACGGCCCGGATGGTCGAAGGTAGTGCTCTTCAAATTCATGGCCGTTTTCGTAATCTCGGTCAAGGGTAGGAGCACAGAGGGTTCGATGGAGGTAAAGGAAATGTTTTGTCGCAGGAGTTTACTTGGGGTAGTTTGTACAATCGCTATTGTCAATAGGGTCTTATTGTGCTCTTCGGTTTTGGATATGTCTTTCCGTTTTCTGGATAATGCATCTGCAACGATGTTGGACTTTCCGCTGATGGGTATTATTTGGAATTCAAATTCAACATCAAGCTCGAGGCATCCAACTTGTCATGGCGACAAGTGCCCTTGCGTTTGAAGGTATATGCGTCTGTATTTCTGATTTTCTAAAATTTCCTATGCAGAGACCATGCAAGCCCATGCTCACAATTGGAGCGGTTATCATAAGTTTACCATGGGGATTTGCTTAGGCCTGGTCCTATGCAATACCAAACATGTCCCATGGAACCGTCCATGCAGCAGTCTATGTCTGCATGGGGCAATGGTGGCCAAACCAATTCAGATATGTTCAATGCGAGCTCATGCAGGCATTGGTGTGCATGGGTGTTCATGGACTACGCATGGCGGATTCAATCCAAGTTTTAGTTTTGGCCCGAAAGTGCGATACAATCCGTTTTATCGATATCTGATCTGATGCTGCGCCGCAACCCTCAGTGCAGTCAGTAGCTACGACCGCTATCCCAGCACCCTTGCCCTACATGGAGGACTCTTCGGTCCCCCGTTGACAGTTCTTCAGAAGTCCCGTAGAAGAGTCATGTTGAGTAATTTCTGAGGACTACAGTAGTAAATGGTAATTTTGTTTAAACCCAGGCGCGTTTTGAGAGTGTTTGGAGTTCGTGCGGGATGAACCAACCCAAAATTTCTGTTTTGTAGTGAAAACGGGGTAGTCTACAGTACGAAGGAAGTCTCAGCTTGCGCACCGTTTCGAGAAGACTTGGTTGACACCCCTTTTGCAGCCCCATTGTCCGCAGACCTGTAAAATCGATCGTTGGGTCTTGAGCTGCTCCGCTCACTGCCAAGTCCGTTTTCTTGATCCGTGTACTGCCCGAAGAATGTCTTAACGTTCGAATCTTCATGAGATTTGCCAGCGGGACACTGCCAAAAATTTAAATTGTGCAAATCTACAAATTATGTATTAATCTAGACATTATTTAAAATTCAACAAATTATTTATTTATTATTAGTATTCATGCAGAATTGAACTCGCGACCAAAAGAAAAGGGTAACAGGGGAGTGGTACCGAAGCACACCACCCACACATTGCGTATGCCGAGAATTCGACAGACGTTCTGAAAGAACCGGGCCGTGAATTGTGTTCCATTGTCGGACAGCAGCTTGACCGGCGGTCCGTACACGAATACCCAATGGTGAGCGAAGGCTTGTGCGATGTGCGCAGCTGATATCTTCTTCAACGGTACGGTTCGTACCAGTTTCGAGTATCGATCGCTGATCACGAGAATATACCGATTTCCTCGTTTAGTTGTAATTAGCTCGCCGAGGATGTCAATGGCGACATACTCCAGCGGAGCTTTGGGCGTGAACAGCTTCATTTCCTTCGTGTTTCTTCTTAACTTCACCCTTTCCCGCGCGCATGCGGCGCAATTCTTCGCGACTGCGTAGCGGTCTAGGGCCATCGTAGGCCAATAAAAATATCTTCTCAATGTCTTGTAAAGTTTCCTGCCTCCCGGGTGGCCTGCCAATTTTTCGTAGTGGCTCAACCCTAGGACGCGGTCCCTTAACGATTGTGGTATCACCACTTGTACAAACTCCGCCGCGGTACGGCATAGAGTTCCTTCGAGTTCCTCGGTCTCCATGCTGAACGTTCTCACTTTTCCGGCGTCCATTTCTTCCTTGATGCGGTTGCAGAAGGGGTCTACGGCTTGCTCGCGAATGAGCTCCTCCGGAGTGACAGCTTGGAATTGATCGAGGCGATCAGGGGCGGCCCCCCCCTCAAGAGCGAGGATGTCGTCTAGCGCGACAGAATTGTCCTCGTCCTCCACTGTACCCTCGGCTGGTTCGGCCATAAAGCATGGGATTTCGTCGTCGATTTCGTCGACGGTTTCTCCAGCGGTCCGTAGTCTTGACAGGGCATCAGCTTGCCTGTTAGCCTTGCCCTTCTTGTACTTGATTTCGAAATCAAATTCCGAGAGGCGGAGCCTCCATTGGATTAATCTCCCGCTGGGGTCGGTTACGTTCATCAACCACCTCAATGAGGCATGGTCGGTATGCACAACGAAGTGCTCGCCATATAAATATGGTCTTAGAGTCTTTACGGCCCAAATTACCGCGAGACATTCTTTTTCTGATACAGAATAGTTTCTCTCGGCTGCGGCTAACGTTCTTGAAAACAACCCGATGGGTTTACGTTGCGCATCCGGATGCGTTTGAAATAATGCACGATTTGATAGTCGCTTGCATCAGTGTCTACCGAGTAGGGTAGGTCCTTCTTCGGCAGCGCCAACACCGGCGGTGCCAAGATGGCATCCTTGAGCTTATGGAAAGCTTTTTCGCACGGTTCGTCGAATCCTTCCAACTGGACCGGTTGTCCCTTCTTCAATAGTTGATTGAGCGGATGCGCGATTTTCGCGTAATGTGGGACAAACCTGCGGTAGACATTGCAGAGTCCCAAGAAGCTTCTGAGCTGGGTCTGCGTTTGAGGGTACCTCACTTGTTCCAGTGCGGCGGTTCGCGCGGCGTCAACTTCCAATGTACCTGGCCGAACGACGTGGCCCAGGTACTTGATCTTTTCGACGAAAAATTTGCACTTGCGAAGCTTGAGCTTCACACCTGCCTTTTCCAATACAGACAGTATTTCGTCAACGTGGACGACGTGCTCCTCCCAGGATTTGCTGAAGATGATGATATCATCTAGATATACCAGACAGCATTTCCAGCGGAACGGAGAGAGCAGGATATCCATAGCTCTCTGAAACGTCGCTGGCGCATTGGTAAGCCCGAAGGGCATTCTTGAAAAACGGTAGAGACCTGAGTGACACGAAAAAGCTGTCTTGTCGCGGTCCGCTTCCGGAATAGGCATTTGCCAATACCCTGAAATCGCGTCCAACGCGGAAAAGACCTTGGTGTCTCCCAACGAGTCCAGACACTCATCCATGCGCGGCAAAGGGTACGTGTCCTTCACCGTTACCGCGTTTAACCTGCGATAGTCGACAGAAAAGCGCATCGATCCGTCCGGCTTGGGCACTAATAAAACGGGCGACGCCCATTCTGACTGCGCCGGATCGATGACTCCTGCTTCTAACATCTTCTGTACTTCTGCGTCCTCGACCTCCCGAGCCTTTGGACCGGCTCGGTAGGGAGCTTGTGCGATTGGCCTTGTATCCGCGGCCAGTTCAATCCGGTGGACCGTGGTGTTGATCTCACCAAGGGTCCCATCCCACATGCGGAAATATTTTATTAGCATCCGACGGAATCTTTCGCGCAGCCGGTCCGGCACGTGGCTCAGGTCGAGCTCCTCCACGTCCGGTGGGGGAGGCTCAATCCGCCGCTCCGGCTTCGTAGTTGCCGTCGCGGAGAGCCCTTCCTCCCGTTCTCCTTGCTGGTCCTCGCGATCTTGTTCCGACGGTTCGCATCTTCTCTCGCCAGTAGGCGGCGGGGTAGAATTAGTGAATTTTTCCTCATCCCTTCCTTGAATTCCAAGTACCTCACCAATGGTGGTATTGCTCTTGAGTACGGCCCTCGGGTGCGGTAGTAGTTCCGCCACCACTTGGCCTTTTTGAACCCTGATAGGGTAATTCCTAAAATTCGCAACAAGCAATCTAAAAGGTTTGTCAGGATCAACTTGGACTACACCGTTGGTGCTTACCAGTCCGTGCTTGTCGTGTAGGGGTGCGTAGGGTTGAACGACGACCAACCCAGTCCTCTTCGAGGTGCATTCGACCATGCGTTGCGTCCCTGGCCCAATGGTCGTGGCTCTTGCCACCTTCACCCTGGGGGAAATTCGCTCCCCTTTTGCATCGGTCTCGCCCTCTCCGGGAACCAAACGCTTCTTCGATCTTCTCGCCGAGAATCGCCGTACGATCGGAACCTCCGAGAAGTCCGCCAACTCAACTGTCCTCTTTCGTGGGTAGATAGCCTCCACGAACCTATCCCGATAATCCGCTCCTAGAATTAGGGGGACTGCGAGTTTTTCACAAACTATAAATTCGACTGAAGCCACGAAACGTCCAAGTCTCACAGGCATTTTGAGTGTACCTAGAGTTCGGAGTGGCCTGTTGTTCGCATCGCCGATGTCTTGGGTCGGTCTGAAGGACACAAGAGTTTCCATTCCTGCGGGAAGCCCGGATCTCCGGATGAGATTAGGTCCCGCGCCGGTGTCCAACACGGACAGTACACGGCTCATCAATCCGACAGTCGGTCCAATGTCCGCGAAGACTTTGTAGTTTTTCCTCGCAAGGAACAAAATCTTCTCGGGAAATTCCCCGCGCTTGACCCTGTACCAGGGGCGTCGGACTTGCTCCAGCGGATCGTCCTTGCCTCTTCGCAGAATCTTCTTGACCCCAATGGGTCCTTTCGGGTTATCGATGATTCCAACTGTCTCCTCATCATCGACTGCCTCCTTCGCTAAAAGCGGGGAACGGAACTGGGTCCCGGACACGGTTCGCCGGACACATGTCTCTCCTTTCGACTTTTTTTTTGAGATTCCCCCCCTTAGTTTTCCTGTCGCTGCGGATTCTTCTCCAATCCGACGACGGCCCCGCGGCCGGCCTTCCTGATGTCCGGTTCGAACCTTCGTCAGAGGCACTCGGTGTGCTCGCCGCCTGTGATTCGAACCACTGTTTTACCTTCAGGTAACTTGTCGACGGAATTCCCAACCTCTCCATCGCGGAGAGCATCTCGTAGTTCTTCAGAACTCGGTGCATCTCTCGGAACGAGAGCAAACACGTAGGCGCTCCGTGGCCCTTCTCGTAGCAATGGTAGCATACGAGGCCATGCTTCTTCTGAGGGTACGGCGACCTTGGCGGTCCTCGGGCCGTCGGCCGGCCCGTCCAGCCCGGTCTTCTGAAGGCCGTACCCTTGTCTTCCATCGGAATTCTTTGCGCGGGCGTGTGTTCGCGCCCTCGAAACGCCAATACGGGTTCCGCGGCCTCAATATACGAGCTCGTCGTATACGTGGGCGTCCGTAGCGTGGACATCCCACTAGCCCCGTGATCCTCGTCTCCATACCCCTCGGAGGGGTCATAAAAATCGCCCTCGGCAACCAGCGCTCCTGCGTATCCATTTTCTTCCTGATCAACAGTACTAGGTCCTCTGGAAGCAGAAAGTGAATCGGCCAAGTGGACCGCGCCGCGGGTTTTTCGCGTGGGGTGCGAAGGCTTCTGCCTCCCCCCCGTCCTTAACGTCGCTGGCGCTTGGATGGTGACTCTCCTAGTCTTCCTTTCCTTGGCGCGGCTCGCCGAGCCATGCGCCTTCGCGTAATTAACTAGTCTCAAAAACGAAACGTCCCGATTGTCTTGTCGGTATTGAGATACCATCGGCTTGATACTCGAATCGAGTCCTTCAATAACATCGTCATCTGTTCTTCCATCGAATATACGTTTCCACATCGATTGCTCGCGTCCGTCAGACGGATATAAAATTCCATCTCGTCTTCAGACGGTAGCTGCTGTACTTCCCGTAAAGCGAGTACGGCCTGGCGGATTGCTTCATCGGTGGCGAAGCTTCGCAATAGCCACTGTACGGCCTCCGTCCAGACGGATATTTTCCCATGGTGGGACCCCGCCGTTTGTGACACCGAAGTGTACTGCCTCAAGGCGATTTCGCTGAGGAACTCCGGTAGCAAGCGGATCGCTTGGCCTTCGTTCATCTCCTGGGTGTCGAATTCCTGGACCATCTTAGCTAAAAAATCTAGAACCAATACGCCATCGTCTCCTGTGAACGTATTGTCTCTCTTCACCTTCGGTGGTATGTCTCTTGTGATCTTTCGCACGGCGGTCCGCCGCTTGCCCGACAAACGTGTCTGCGGGATCCGCAGGCGGTAGGTCCTGTACGAAAGCAACTTCTTGAAGAGGTGGTTGGTCGGATTTAATTCCTCCAACTCCTCCCATCGCGGTCCGCGCCGCGTCGCGATGTCTTCTGGCTCCGCTTCTTGATCTCTCCGCGAGGCGGACGAAGTGACTCCGCCTCGTTTGGAGCTCTTCTTATTCGACGAAATTCCATTTCCGTCTGTCGATCTTCGGTCGGAATTTCTTGAATGGTTCGACGAGCCGTCGTCACCATTTTCTGCTGAAACATTCGACTCCGAATTTGAGACGCAATTTTCGCGGTCGTCACTACAGTGACTTTTCTTCTTCTTTCGGCCCTTGGCCGACTTGGGGCTCTTCCACTTGGAATCCCGGGTCCGGACTGACTTGTCCTTCTTCGTTGGACTCTCGATTTCTTCTCCCTCGGAGAGCGATCCCGCGTCCAAACTTTGTTCGGCCCGGCCCGCAGCTTGCTCAAGGTCCTTGAGTCGCCGCGAAGCGCGGTAGAACCGGTCGTCGATGCTGTCCTTTGTCTTGGCCAGCGTTTCCAGGGCCTGGTTCGCGTCTCGCCGCGCTTCTTTCGCGGCGAGCTTTAGCGAATCCAGCACTTCCGGATCTCGGCCCGGGGACGCATCGGTACCTAAATTCTCAACGAGAACCACACGGGCTGTCAGCTCTTCAAGCGCAGCGTGGAACTCGGATTTTAGCAACTCCTGTTGCTTCTGAAAAATGCCCAGAAGTTCGTCGAGCTTGTTCTTCATCTCCTGACGAATCTCCTCGCTCAATTTTTCGAACTTCTCTTCCAGGCCGTTTTTCTCAACGGCCGTCCCCGAAGGGGACGCTTCTGCGACTGGATCAGTAGCCGAATTTCCTTGGCTACGTGTACGAGGTCCTCGCAGAATCCTCGACTCTTGAGCTGATCCAGCCCTTCTGACCGCAGGACCGACGTTCTTGAGTTGGCTTGATGAGATGGTCCGCTCTTAATAAACGAGACCGATCGAACTAATTTACCTATTTCCGACTTCTGTGCGTAGTTTCCAGATTCTAGGTCGGGAGACCACTTATGTAGTGCAATGTGCCTGTCAGGCCGGAACCGGGGTCCAACGGTCCAGCGACAACACAACCAACAAACAACAACCAACAAGCGTTGCCGACGGCACAGCCCTACGGAGTGTCCGATTCTCCCTTTCCCTTTAAGTGGGTTTGCGGCCCACAGTAGCTCAAGTCCCTGACAGGGGGGGGCAAAAGGAAGAGGCCCGCCCCGGGACGGATGGTGGTAGAGTCTTGTACAGGCAGTTGCTCGGCGAGTTCGGGGCGGTAATTAGGAAGCCGGGCCCGATGGGTCGTAAATCCAATGCTCGCGAAGCGCCTGTTACACCTTATACCCTTGATAAGGTCTTCGACGGGGGCGTCGCAACGCAGCCCGTCGGGAATTAGCAAACACGTAGCAGCGCTACACCTCCGTACTGCCCAATGGCAAAGTAACGACACCGGAACGGTCGCAACCTGTATCCGATGGAACCAACACTGTCCTGTATACACAACAGGACCTTCGAGGGAAACGTCGTTGCAACAGCCTCCGTCGGTGAACGTAAACAAGTAGCAGCGCTGCACCCACGTGTAGCCCGATGGCCAAGACACCTAAACCGGTCCGGTCGCAACCAAAGCCGATGGCACCAACAACAAACAAAAGAACCAACACAAGAGCCCGATAACTCCAGTCGTCACAGTGCGGATCGCAATCAGGCACGGTGGAACCAACACAAGATAAGGGAATAGAAATAGAGATAGAAATAGAAAAGGACAGGTGAAACAAAGGAAAAGGAAAAGGGAACCCCCGAGCGCAAAGGATAACGTAATCTGTGGTAAAAGGGAGCGTCTTGGGAAAGACGGACTTCGACCAAGGCGATATTCAACTCCGGCAACTCGGGTTACCTTTACTGACTTGGTGGTCAGAGGGCTAAGGTATATATCGCCCCGCCGGAGCCACTACAGTAGCTCGCGGCGCTAGATCCTAGATCTAATCTAATGTCAGCAAAATTAATACCAACTAATTAACTAAATAAAATAAAATAAAAAGAAATTAAAACTGTGCAATTATTCACACGTGTGTCCCCCAACCCGGACTACTTTTCATATCCAAATATTTTCCTTTCTTTTCACCCCCCTTTTCAGGTGCGTATTGCACTACACACTCGCCACGCGATGTCGACGCACAAGGTGGAAAGGAACATTTAAAATATTCTTACAAGGTTCCCGTGCCATGCGCGGGAAAGGAGGAACGAAGGCCACGCTTTAGAGTGAAGGGATTACACAGTACTCCCCCCCCCGACGCGCAAAACTTAAAGAAAATCAGGGAACTCGAGGACGGTTTGACGCCGTCATTTTGAGATGGGGAAGTTGCCGGACGCGTTGGAAAACAGGAGGGCATCGTAGTAGGTCTAGGCTGAGGTCGGTCACGGCCCCGACAGTCGAACAAGACATCTACGCATCTGCCCCACAGTGCTCGCTGAGCGCGCCCAAGGAATGGAATACCCAGGGTATTGTCAATGCCACACCGCTCGAAATGGGTTGTAGGTGAAGTAGGGCTCTCGTTGTCATACTACCTGCAGATAGTTGTTGACCTGATTGGAAAGGAGGGAAAGCCGCGCCAGGGCTGCGGTAAAGAGGAGGAAATTGGGAAAAAGAGGAGGAGATTGACAGAAGATGATATGCGAACGCAAGGGTGGGGTGCATACAATAAGAGGAGAAAGTCTACGGACCAAGGTGTGACCGGAGACGGATGGAGGCAAATTGCAAAGAAAATGAAAATGAAAAAAAAGAGAGGAGGAAGCTGAGGAGGAGAGAACGCATATTTACTCTCACAAGGGGGTAGTGATGCGAAAATGGGTCCTGAGGGATCGGCCGTGAACAGCAGATCAACGGGACGGAGCACCGGAGCCGCTTTCCTTCGGCAGAGAGGTGAGGAGACGGGCGAGGACGCGTAGGTCCTCCAGAGTTGCACCCTGCAGCGCCTCTGCCTCTACGCCATGGGCCCGGAGAAGTCGATGATAGACGCCTGAGGCGGTGTTGTTTTCTTTGAGAACTGAGGGTGAAGGAAGAGCCAAGGCAGGCGTGACGAGTGGCTCCTCACGTACAGGGGAAATCTGACGTGGGGTCGGACCCACGTCAGACGGCGAAACTTCCCGGACTGATAGGGTTTCAGTTGAGTTTGTTGAGGGAAACACGACGCGAGGAGGACTTTCGAGTGTGGATGGACACACCGGAGGGGGGCGTGGCAGTTAACGAGCCGGCTGAGGTAGAATTGCAGGCAAAGACGGCCCGGTGAGACAAGGCGTTGGGGACTGTACGTCCGGCGTGGAAGGTTGGACCGCGGAACGAGGAGACGAAGGGCCGGACGGTCGAGAGCACACGCTCTCTGCACGAGGGTCCACGCCTCGCTCGGGAACCGGGTCGGGGATGGGGATTTGATTCCCGAACTGTAGACTCAGTCGAGCTTCTGAGGACGAGCACAACGTCGACGTCCAGGGGTAAAACCAGATGAAGTCACCCGCCGCACTGTGACTACGTCCGGGAGAAAAGGAGGGACGTCGCTTTGCGAAGGAGCGGGAAGAGTTGTGAGGGGGAACGCTGTCCCATTCGATCTGCCTAATCTTGTCGAGCAGCGAGTGCAACTCGAGGTCTTTGTCGGCGCCACCCAGGGGGACAGTGTAATCCAGAAGGCACATGAGCTCAACGATCTTCGGGGGAAGGTACCACAGACGCCAACAATCATACGCCTCCCAAAGCAAGGTGCCAGCGACCTTCACGCACCACTCAGTCATGAAGACAACCCACAACCCGTGTCGGGGGTCGTTCAGGTGGCTGCCGAAGTATGTAAGGATGGGGCCCAATTCCGACCAAAATCCTTGGCAGACTTCAAACTGACCCCACCATGAGGGAAGCTGCTGGTATCGGTTGACGTAGTGTGACCGCGCGATCTCCCCTGCCTCGATCATTTGGTATGCCAGGAAGTATCCTGTGTCCGACCTCATTTTGCGCTCGTACCGAACGGTGTGTTGGAAGAAGAAGAGGTTCCCGCGTTTCGTGCGCCGGAAATTAACAGGGAGAATCGCACGCGTCCACGACATTGCGTCATTCGTCACTGTCAATTGGTTATGCCATAAGCGGTCCGCTTCCAGTACGGGGCCACCCTGGGTCCAACTGAGGAGACTGTCAAGATAATGGCGCTCCCCCTTCGTGCGGAATCTCCACGTGTCGCAGCCGAGGGAGGGAGGAATAAGGGTGTCGGTCAAATGGAGGTCAAGCCGGGCGAGTACAGTGTCCATGAATCGCAGGGACAAGGTGCGGCGGCCGCGTGGAGAGGAGTGACGCAGGATGGAGGTAGGAATGGCAATGCGGGCGCGCCAGTCAAAATTGCGAATGGCTTGTAAGGGTAGTTGACCGGGTAACATGCCAGCGCCGTCTGCAAAACTATGTTCGATGGCAGCAACATCGCGGACGCCCACAGGGGAGAACCACTGGGAAGAGGCAAATAGGAAAGGGTGTTCACGCATGGATTTGTCTTGTAGCTCATCGAGCGAGGGGTATCGACGGGCTACCCAAGAAGAATGGTAGCCCGGATGGAAGGCCGGTTCGGTAGGTTTGGTAACAGGAGGTAGACGGGGTATCGAAGGAAGACCCCGCGGCACATCGGGCTTGCGAGGAAAGCCCACACCCGGACGCTTACGTCTATCGTCCGAGTGTTCCGACGGAGAAGGAAGCATGGTATTTTCGTCTTACCCTTGCAAGAACGCCGCGCAGAGTGATTGACGGTTGGGAAACACGGTAAGGAACGGCAGGAGATTATACGATGGCTTGGCGCTGTACAAGGGCGCTCAGGAGGGGGATATGTAGTGCAATAATGGGCTCTACAGGGAGGTGAAAAGAAAGGAAAATAATTGGATATGAAAAGTAGTTCGGGTTGGGGGGGACACACGTGTGAATAATTGCACAGTTTTAATTTTTAATTATTTTATTTTATTTAGTTAATTAGTTGGCATTAATTTTGCTGACATTAGATTAGATCTAGGATCTAGCGCCGCGAGCTACTGTAGTGGCTCCGGCGGGGCGATATATACCTTAGCCCTCTGACCACCAAGTCAGTAAAGGTAACCCGAGTTGCCGGAGTTGAATGTTGCCTTGGTCGAAGTCCGTCTCTACCCAGACGCCCCCTTTTACCTAAGCCTACGGCATCCTCTATCGCTCGGAGGTTCCCTTTTCCCTTTCCTTTATTTCCCTATCCCTTTCTATCTCTAATTCTACCTATTTTTCCCTTATCTTGTGTTGGTACCATCGGTGTCGGTTGCGACCGAACCGGTGTAGGTGTTTCGAGCCATCGGGCGGCACGGTTGACGTAGCGCTGCTACTTTCATTTCATTCCGTCGGGCTGCGTTGCGACGAACCCGTCGAAGGCCTTGTCGCGTCACAAGGTGTCGAAGAAGCTCAACGAGCATTGGCCTTACAACCCAGTGGAACCGGGGTACCTACGTACGCGCCCCACCCCACACTCGTTGAGCAGATCTCTTCGCAAGTCTCTACCACACCGATCCCGGGCCGGGCTATTTCTCTGTGCCCCCCTCTAACAGGGATCTGAGCTACTACGAGTCGCAAGCTCGTTTAAACGGAGAAGGGAGAGTCGGACACTCCGTAGCGCTGTGCCATCGGCAGTTCTTCTTTTTGCTGCTGTTGTTGTTTTTGCTGGACCATCGGACCGCGGTCTCTGCCCGACAGGCGCATTGCACTACACTGCGGCAACCTCAAATAGCGTAGCAGTCCCAGTACAGTGTGTATTGCGGTCAGGTTTCTTGACTCTTCGTCCAGTTCGATCTGGAAGAAGCCGTCCTTTAGGTCGAACGTAGAAAATATAGACTTGCTCGCCATCCAGTCCAGAGTGGCGCGCACGTGTTCCATGATGGAAGACGCGTACCCGACGATCGGGTACGTATCACTAACTGTGAGCGTGTTCAACTGGCGGAAGTCGGAGGTCTCACGGGTCGACCCGTCTTTCTTTTTAACAAAGACGTTACAAGCCGCCCATGGAGAGGTGGCAGGTTCCACAACCCCCAGCCTCAAAAGCCTTTCCATCGCAGTGCGTTCCACCTCCTCCTCGCGAGGAGACCTTCTCATTACTGGGCAACAGGCGGGCTTGGCACCGTCAATCAAATCGATACGGTGCTTGACTCCCTCGATCTTGCCGAGTCCGTTGAACACCTCACGTCGGTTCCAGAGGATGTCACGTAGTCTCTCTCGCTCGGCGGGGTCGGGGTGAAATTGGGATAAGTCCAGTCCAATATCACCTCATCGACGTCTGCGTCGCTGATAGCAGCTGCCATTTCGGCATCAACAGCCCTCCCCGGCCTCCTTGTTACCGTTCCGCAAATGCGCTTCCGGTTTACCAAGATCTTGGCTCGGTGCGTGGCAAGGTTGAGAACCAACCCGTACCGACGCCAAAACCTGCTACCCAAAAGAACCTTGCTCGGTAGATGCGCTGCCACTGTCACAGGCTCCTCGAAAGTGGTCCCCCATAGCTCAAAATTGAGGCGCCCTTGTCCGCAAATCTCGATCTGGTGCCCGTCGGCTGCGTATGCGCCCACAGAGCCAAGTTTCCATGTCCCCCTATGCTCTCGAACCATGTCCGATCAACCCAAACCGACCTGGCGCCAGTGTCGATAGGAACCCACACGTGCTTGCCCCCAGCCCTTATTTGCGCCATGACGTCGTGATCGCCACCCTTGCGCTCCTCCCCACACCTGCATACACGTTCATGCACGTGCATGCCCTTAGGCCCTGCGGCAGCTAGTTGCGCTTTGGGGGAAGGGCTGCCGCCCTCCCTTCCTGTTTCTCCCCCCGAGCTCTGCACACTGCGCGAAGACTTCTCTCTCCTCTTCTTGGCACTGTCCCGAGCGATATGACCCTTCACGCCACAGTAGTAGCACAACGCATTTGCGAAGCGCTCATTGGTGGTGAGGGGCGAGGAGGGGTACTTCGGGGGCCACACCCTCCGTCTTTGGCTCTGGTATTGGGTCACTTCCATCTGCGATTGCCCGGATGCGCTCAGATCTGAATGTGGATTCCCTCGGCGTGTTCCCTTTCGTCCCGCTCATCATGGCCACACGACTAGCGACACCATCAAAGGATCCTTGCACAGCGAGTGCATGATATCGTAATCGTCCACTCAGGGACTGCGTGAAGCGGTCGAGCAGCCGCACGTCGGTGACAGCCTCTGGAAGCGCTACGGCGGCGGCGCGAAGCCGTTGTGCGAACTGTGATATGTTCTTGTAGTGCAATGTGCCTGGAAGGCCGCGAACACAGTCCGACGGTCAAAACAAAAAGAAGAAAAACAACAACAGCAACAACCACTGCCGATGGCACGCGCTACGGAGCGTTCGAGACTCCCTTTCTCCTTGTGTGGGCTTGCGGCCCACGGTAGCTCGACTCCGACGGGGGGGTTAAGAGAAGATACCCGGCCCGGGAGGATAATGGTGGTAGAGACTTGTGAAGACTTGAGCGCTCGACGAGTGCGGGTTGGGCTTGTCTACGAGAATGTAACCGCGGTTCGCTGGGTTGTAAGGCCAATGCTCGACGGGCGTCTTCAGCACCTTGTGTGTAATTCAAGGTCTTCGACGGGGGCTTGTTCAGCATTACCCGACGGGATCGTAACCGTGTAGCAACGCTACTACCGACGTGTTGCCCGATGGCTAAAAACACCCTCACCAGCGCGATCGCGATCGCGGTAGGCGGTACCAACTCTGTCTTATACAGTAAGACCTTCGACGGAGGCGTCGTTACAACAGCCTTCCTACGGAACTTGAAACAGTAGCAGCGCTACAGAACGTCTTGCCCGATGGCTAAAACACCTACACCGGATAGGTCGCAACCGACTCCAATGGAACCAACACAATTAAGGGAAAAGTAGAGGTAGAGATAGAAAAGGATAGGAATTAGAGATAGAAAAGGTAAAAGGAATGGGACCCCCGAGCGCTGAAGGATGCCGTAGGCTTAGGTAAAAGGGGGCGTCTTGGTAGAGACGGACTTCGACCAAGGCAACATTCAACTCCGGCAACTCGGGTTACCTTTACTGACTTGGTGGTCAGAGGGCTAAGGTATATATCGCCCCGCCGGAGCCACTACAGTAGCTCGCGGCGCTAGATCCTAGATCTAATCTAATGTCAGCAAAATTAATGCCAACTAATTAACTAAATAAAATAAAATAATTAAAAAATTAAAACTGTGCAATTATTCACACTTGTGTCCCCCAACCGGGACTACTTTTCATATCCAAATATTTTCCTTTCTTTTCACCCCCCTTTTCAGGTGCGTATTGCACTACATATCCCCCTTCCGAGCGCTCTTGTACGCCGCTCCTCCATCGTATAATCTCCTCGCCGATTCTCTCATAACCCTACACCGCCGTATCCGGTAATCGGTGAAAGTGCAAGAGCAAGACGGGCCTCATGTTTCCTTCATCCCCGAGCCACTCTAATGGTGGTACCAAACGCAAGCGCTACGGCGTGGGCTTTTCTTCCACTTCCCACGACCCTCTAAGTCTTCCTTCCATCCCTCGATTACCCCCTGATTCCCAACATGCCGGCCCTGTTGCCCACATTGATTCCGGTCCTAACACTCCGTCCTCGCGTCGATACCCTGCTGCGTCGGAGCTCCACGATAAGGCCATGCGCCTTAATCCTGAACTTTTTGCTTCCGCTAAATGGTTCTCAGTGATCGGTGTATGCGCCTTCGATGACATTGTTTACTCGTTCGCCGACGGCGCCGGTATGCTTCCAGGACAAATCCCCCTTCAAGCTATTCTGTCTTACGATTGGTTTGCTCGCATCGCCATTCCTCCCTCCATCCTGTGTCACACTCCGCCCCGTGGTCGTGAGGTGTTATCAACCCGCTTCATGACCGCTGTGTGCGACAGGCTTGAGCTGCCATTGACGCAGGATCTCATCCCTGAGGAATTCGGTTGTGACACGTGGCAGTTTCGCACCGAGGGCGAGCGGTCTTACCTCGATAACATGCTGGCCTGGACCTCCGATAACCCTCCTCGTGAAGCTAACCGCCTTTGGTTCAACCAACGGACCGTCTCGGGCGACGCTATGATGTGGACCAACGCCCTAATTCCGGCTAATTTCCGACTTATCAAGCCGGGTACCATCCCCTTCTTCCAGCACACAGTGCGCTTCGAACGCCGTATTCCGTCTGACACGGGTTATTTTGTGGCCTACCAGATGTTGGAGGCGCGCGAAATCGCGAGGTGCCATTACGCGAATCGTTATCAACGTATTCCGTCGTGGTGGAACCAATTTGAGGTCTGCCAAGGCTTCTGGGCTGAGCTCGGCCCTGTGTAAACGTATTACGAAAGGTATTTACGTGATCCTCGACATGGCCTTTGGGTAGTCTTCCTCACAGAGTGGTGTACCAAAGTGGCAGTGACCCTCCTCTGGGAGACCTACGACTGCTGGAGGTTGTGGCATTTGCCTCCCCAGCTCATCAGCCTCATGCGACGCCTCGATTATTCGATTCCCCTGGGCGGCGCTGATGCAGACACCGAACTGCATTCTCTCCTCGATAAAATAGAGGAGGTCGATTGGGACTCGATACCGCGTCAAAATTCCTCTCGTTCCTTCGTCCGGCGACGCACCTCCTTCTCTCCTGGTCGTGCTCATCGTGGTGCGGGGGACTACGCTTGGTTTAACCCCTGGACGGGATCGCAATGTTCTTGCGACGAGGCGCGTCTGAGTCGGCAGTATGGGAGCCAGACGCCCGTTCCGGTTGAATTGCCCGTCTTCCTTGCGGATACCCGCGAGCGCGACCTCTGTCCCAGAAAGCCTTTGCGTTCTCGTCCTGTGTTACCGGTCTCACCGACTTCACTTCCTGTCGATCCGGCCGACCCCACTCTTCCCGTGAATGTTTCGATAAGGGCGACGAGAGCCCCTGAGTGTGAGGAGGTCAAATCCTCTTTGCGGTCCCATTCACCTCCAGTGGTCAGGTGTCAACCTCTATCAGAGACGAGAGAGGTCCCCTCGTCAGCTAGCCGGACTGACAGTCTGTCCGTGCGCGCAGCCCCAGAAAGGAAGGGAAATTCTTTGTCCCTTACCCCCTTGGCTCCTCCTGCACCGTCTTCCCCTGTGCACGTCCCAGCTCGTCCCCCTTCTCCTGCAGCTGTTTCGGTTGCCGCCCCCTTGTCACCAATCGTCGACGCAGTCCAATCGACCAGGGGAGGTTCGACCTCCCCGTCCTCTCCAGATGTTATCAAAAAGAACGACGGCGCCGCCAGCGTCTATCGCACATTGCTCCGTGCTCACGGATTAAACGAGGGGGCTCTTCGAGGAGCGTCCCTCGTTGACCTGCGCTTACTGGCGCAACTTGTCGCCTCACTTCCAAAGAAAAAAATCCTTGGGTGAATCGTCCCATTGACCCATTGCCGATGATAGCGTCCGGCCGATCCATGTTCGGATCGTTGCCCTCTGAGGGTGTCGTCTCATCGTCGACACTTCCCTTCGTTCCACCGAAAATAAATTGCATTCCCTTTTCCTATCCACTTCCTCCTCTTTTTGCATTTTTCTTCTTTTTATCCCACACGTACGTCATCCGTCTCCTCATTTTCCTTTTCCTCCTCTTTATCCAACGCTTTGATGGGGCCCGCACGCCCCTCTTTCAAGAGCGGATCCCGTGGCTCCCTCCTCATTCGTCCTCAAACCTGCATCACCGACGACCCCGTCAAGGTGACGCTCTGATAGCGGTGTTCTGGTGTGGTGGAATGAATGCCTCTTCTTTTGACTTCCATCCCGCATTCCTCCTCTTTATATTTTTCCTGCGTCTCCGCAAGGTACACGCTCTTAAGAGTACGCGTGTATCTTCATCGCTGGTGTCTGTGGCTCCTGTTGCCTCTAATAAGGCTCCCCTCTTTCTTCCCCGTCCGGCTGTTCCCTTACTCGCCCAGTTATGTCGTCGAGGAATATATTAATTCGTGATTAGGGGTTCCCTCTGTCCAATGAACCCGCCTTGTTCAGTATCCCCTGCGATGGCTTCGATCCTGTGTCCCATCTCCTTTGTACTTGAGTGCGAATCCTCATGTCGCCTCGTGGAATCCGAACGTCTGTGGGCGTGTGGGTCTGTGAAGATCTGTTCTCGTCGGAGTGATGTCATCAGAGTTCATCAGTTTTTCGAAGGAAGGTTCGGGTCTCCTGCTAGCTGTACCTTCACTGAGCTTTCGTCGCGCACAGCCCGGCTTCTTTCGAACGTCGCGACCAACCCTCTGTGATCGAAAAGATCTTTCGTGATAGGTTTTCCGCACTACCGTGCGTTGTCTCTTATCCACGGCACAGCATTACCGCTGCCGTGTAGGGTTGCTGGCTCGGCGTTCATTCAGTCAACGGCATTCGTCCCGTTTTCCGATACTCATTTCTACGCCTGGCATCTTCCATAACGTGATAACACACGCTGCTTACGAATGCTTTCCGACCATCATCAGCGCCTATTTGACTGGTCGTTAATTGCGAGCGACCCACGATGGGGACGCCCCAATTCAGAATCATGAAAGAATATCAATTTAAAGAACTTCGGAGTGGTCATTCACGTAGTGGCGTTCCGGATTTCCTTAGTCACCGACCGCCTCTTACTGTACATCTTCCAGTAGCGATGTCAAACACTCGGCGAGTGTGCACTTCTCTTCCTTTCGTGCTATACACGTCCGTCCCATCTTCCGCGTGCCTCCAATTATTTGTTCAACTCCGCACGTCGTGCGTAGCGGTCTTGATCTCCTGACTTATCTCCCTCCCAACGGGGGGTCTCGTCATGATCGACGTCCTGTCGGTCGTCCTTAATGTCGATGTCGCGGCGTGGGGTCGTGTTAGATCTTCACAACAAGAAGTGAGATAAAATAAAAATGCACAGGAACTTAGGGCAAATAAAAAACATAGGAAAGCAGTAAGAGGGTCAATGTGCGAGACAGTAGAGTAAATAAGAGAAGGATGTCGTTTCGGTAGTTCGCTTGTGGTAACAACGAGAACGTGAGCTTGACGTCGTCAGTCGCGTCGAGCCACAGCTCTGTCATTGGTAATGAGCTCCTCGATCGACGATCTCTCTACTCCGGAGTTGCTCTCCTCGCCTTGGTGCTCCGGATCGTTCTTGTTGGAAGGTGGCGCGAAACTCCCGATTGCCTTCTCAATGAGACGTCACAAATCGGTCCTCGTTGACGTGAGGATTACCATTTCTCTGCTCTCTCTTCTTCATTTTTTTTCAGCTGCCTCGATCAGGGAGGCGGGTCGCGAGAACAGGAGTCCGTGGTCTTAGGTAGGGGTTTGGTCGTCCTTTGCGTACGTACGGAACTCATTGTACATGGCCATACCGACGGCGGCATTGTGTCTTGCCCCGTGGAAGAAGGCTCCCGCTCGTTGAGTGTCTTGCGCGATGGCTCACGACGATGTGATCTGGTGACCTGGTGTACTTGTGTCATGGGCTGTAGCCAGCGCTCCTCTGTTTTCGTGCGACCAACAAGTACTGTTTCCCCCTGGCTTTTTCATTAAATTTTCGAAGGTTACCCCCTTGGTCCATTTTCGGCTTTTACCGCTCATCCAGCGTTTCTCTGATGACCTCCAAGTATTTTCTTGATTAAATTGCGCGTCACGAGGGCGGATCTCTGATCCAAGCGTCCTGTCTCGTGCGCGTGATTGTGTCTCAGGAGGTATCTGACCTCAGCCTGAGACTACAGTAAATTTTCGTTTTCGTGGTACGACTGCGGCGGCTCTTGCATTCCGGTGAGGGAGGTTTTCAGATAAAATCGCCTAAGTCCTTTCTTTCCCTGCTCTGGCTTGTGGGTGTTGTCGACGGTTAACGTCGCTCTCCTTTTTCGACATCTCGTACGGGACGATCGTGTCCCCCTTTTCCCTGTTTGCATCTTCGCGTGGCGGCGGGTACGGACTTGCGCGTGCCGTTTGCACGTTTTCTAAGTACCCAGCGCTTCATGCGCTCGACCCGACACGCCTTCCTCTTTGTCGGCGTCGTCTCGTCCTTTCTACGCTACTGCAGCGTTTCCCGAGGCCACTGTGATGGGATATACCCGCTGATCGACGTTCACAGGACGCGGTCGTACCTCTGGACCTCAAAGGTGAACGAAACAAAAGAGAACGCAAAAAAACACAACAGAAAACGTAGTAGGGCATAGCTACGGATCGGTGGGTGCGTCGCGCGTATGCCAGAAGTACTACAGGGGCGTCAGTGTTAGTCGCAATCGACGATTCGTTGACTACGTCGCGGTGGGACTATGCTTGACCTTGCCGCGGGCTTGCCTAGGTCAGTAATTACTTCTGCTCGACAAGCCTCTGTATCGGGGCTTGCGGAGCTCCGTCAGCGACTGGTGCGTCCCCTTTTGATCATCCTTTCCCGTCAATCAACAATATCCCCTGTAGCGGGGGGGTGGGGCTCCTCTCCCTCCAGAGTCTCCTTTCAGTTTTCCCGTCTCGTGCACACTGTGCCTTTCCCGTCGAATACAGTCTTCTCTTGGTCGAATCGACCCGCGATACCTCGCATCTCCTCCCTCGTCGGGGCTTACTTGTCTTGACAAGGCACCCGCAGCGGTTCTTTCTTCTTTTCTCACGGCACTAGCCTTCGTCTGTATGTTGCAGACTCACTGATCGACTTGCGCCAGGCAAAGTCGTGTCGTAGACAACGACAGACAAAATAAACGTAACATAACAAACAAACGCGCACAAAGACAAACAACCAGCTAAAACCGAAACAATGAAAAGAGGTAGTGAGAAGAGAAGGGGGGTTAACGTTGCAAACTAGTAAGTACTCTGATCGTCAGTAAACGCGTCGTGGCCCTGTCGTTCGCAACTGTCGGGTGAACCGTGTCGTCTCGTTGGGACGTCAACTCCTCCGGCAATCTCTCGTTCCCAACCCTACTCGTTGCCCTCTCTGCTCCGCTTGGTGGCTCTCCATAAACGCGGGTTGCGCGGGGGTCGGGGGTCAGTCTTAAATCCACACTGCTCCTGTCTCTAAAAAGGGTACCTCCTGCCCGGCGAGCGCGCGTTGCGCCTCGCTAATCCTTGTCAACTCTCCGCAAAGCGAGTTGGACGGGGCCGCCGGCTAATGACGTGTTCTGCTTCATACGCAATTGGTAGTCGCCGGTCGCGATCTGACTTCGATATTTGTGCGGTCAGCCCTGGCTAGCAACAGTAACTGAGCGGGCAACCGGCGATTTCGGGCGGCCATCCTCAATTTTGATTAGGATTTTGAGGGAGGACTGGTGCTCAATTCTCGTACTGTTCATTCGAGAATCCCCTTCCGGTATATCTCTAGTAGTTCTGGGATAATTTTCGTTCCCCGTCCATGCAGACTCCTGCTCTCAATCTTAAGCTCACGTGTGGGCTTCGATGACGCGTTGACATCAAGGCGAGCGTAACACCTCATCCGGGGGTACGGTGACATTCCCCATTTCTCAACGAAGCAGCATGCATCGCTTCCTCAAACTTCTGACTTCTTTGCTGGCTCCCCTCTGCATTCTTTCTTGACAACAGCTATCCAGGTACCGCGTGCGCGACTTGCGCCGGCAGGGGCAACCGTTTCCTTCGGAAATACGTGACTGCCGTGATACGAATTAACTGCTCAATGGGCTCCCACGTCGCGTCCTCGGTGGTATACCCATACCATCTTACTTTGAGAATTAATTTCTCCTCGTCGTAGCCGTGGTCCACGATCTTGTCGATCACATACTCCTGACTCTCGGCTCCTTCTTCCTACGTGTCCAACTGTCCGTCCCCCTTCCAAAGAGCCAGCGACTCATCCTCATCCTGCTCTTCCGAACCTCCCATTTTTTGTAGATCGGGCGGGATGCCCGCAGCTTCCTGATTTACCAACGGTCCGTCATCCGTCCTATCGTTCGCTTGCGCGGCGGGTTCTTCTCGTTCCCCTTCTCGACTGAGGAATTGTAGCGCTTGTCGTAGCCCGATTATCGGCGTGTAGTCCATGGGACTAGGGGCTAATTCGACTCGATCACGCGACACGCGCTCTTCTTGGTCGCCGATGGCAATGACGACCGTATTCTCAGTTGACTCCTTCACTTGATATGGACCCGTACCCACTTGTGCCAACTTATGTTTCGGCTCGGTGGCCGTGCCTTGCTCATTCCGAAGGAATAAGTATGATCCTGAAGGGATGTCATCCCTCGGTTTGCGGAGCCTTGCGTCGAAATTTCGCTTGTAGCGCGCTTGTTCTTTCCGCAAGCTCTTACCAGCGCCTTTCTTCAGGCTTTCCAACCACGACTGCCATTTCAGGTAGTACGGTCGATTCGAGCTAAATCCTTCCAAACTTGGCTGTGCTTGTAACGCAATGCTTCTCGGCGCCCGAGCTAACACCAGCTCGAAGGGCGCGATATTCGTAGTTCGATGAACTTGCGTGTTGTATGCGAACGTCGCAGCGTCGCTAAACAGGTCCCAGTCGTTGCGATGCTCTCCAACATATTTTCGCAACGCGGAAGTCAGCGTGCGGTTAAACCTCTCAACTTGGCCGTTGGCTTGCGGGTGGTACGTGGTCGTGAACACATTGCGTATGCCGAGAATTCGGCAGACATTCTGAAAGAACCGGGCCGTGAACTGTGTTCCATTGTCGGACAGCAGCTTGACCGGCGGTCCGTACACGAATACCCAATGGTGAGCGAAGGCTTGTGCGATGTGCGCAGCTGATATCTTCTTCAACGGTACGGTTCGTACCAGTTTCGAGTATCGATCGCTGATCTCGAGATTATACCGATTTCCTCGTTTAGTTGTAATTAGCTCGCCGAGGATGTCAATGGCGACATACTCCAGCGGAGCTTTGGGCGTGAACAGCTTCATTTCCTTCGTGTTTCTTCTTAACTTCACCCTTTCCCGCGCACATGCGGCGCAATTCTTCGCGACTGCATAGCAGTCTAGGGCCATCGTAGGCCAGTAAAATATCTTCTCAATGTCTTGTAAAGTTTCCTGCCTCCCCGGTGTCCTGCCAATTTTGCGTAATAGCTTAACCCTAGGACGCGGTCCCTTAACGGTTGTGGTATCACCACTTGAACAAACTCCGCCGCGGTACGGCATAGAGTTCCTCCGAGTTCCTCGGTCTCCATGCTGATCGTTCTCACCTTTCCGGCGTCCATTTCTTCCTTGATGCGGTTGCAGAAGGGGTCTACGGCTTGCTCGCGAATGAGCTCCTCCGGAGTGACAGCTTGGAATTGATCGAGGCGATCAGGGGCGGTCCCCCCCTCAAGAGCGAGGATGTCGTCTAACGCGTCAAAACTGTCCTCGTCCTCCACTGTACCCTCGGCTGGTTCGGCCATAAAGCATGGGATATCGTCGTCGATTTCGTCGACGGTTTCTCCTGCGGTCCGTAATCTTGACAGGGCATCAGCTTGCCTGTTAGCCTTGCCCTTCTTGTACTTGATTTCGAAATCAAATTCCGAGAGGCGGAGCCTCCATCGGATTAATCTCCCGCTGGGGCCGGTTACGTTCATCAACCACCTCAATGAGGCATGGACGGTATGCACAATGAAGTGCTCGCCATATAGATATGGTCTTAAAGTCTGTACGGCCCAAATTACCGCTAGACATTCTTTTTCTGATACAGAATAGTTTCTCTCGGCTGCGGCTAACGTTCTTGAAAAGAACCCGATGGGTTTACGTTGCGCATCCGGATGCGTTTGAAATAATGCAGCGCCGATTTGATAGTCGCTTGCATCGGTATCTACCGAGTAGGGTAGGTCCTTCTTCGGCAGCGCCAACACCGGTGGCGCCAAGATAGCTTCTTTGAGCTTATGAAACGCTTTTTCGCACGGTTCGTCAAATCCTTCCAACTGGACCGGTTGTCCCTTCTTCAATAGTTGATTGAGCGGATGCGCGATTTTCGCGTAATGTGGGACAAACCGACGGTACACATTACAAAGTCCCAAGAAGCTTCTGAGCTGGGTCTGCGTTTGAGGGTACCGCACTTGTTCCAACGCAGTGGTTCGCGCGACATCAACCTCCAATGTACCTGGCCGAACGACATGGCCCAGGTACTTGATCTTTTCGACGAAAAATTCGCACTTGCGAAGCTTGAGCTTCACACCTGCCTTCTCCAATACAGAAAGTATTTCATCCACGTGCACGATGTGCTCCTCCCACGACTTGCTAAAAATTATTATGTCATCCAGATGCACCAAACAGCATTTCCAACGGAACGGAGAGAGCAGGATATCCATTGCTCTCTGGAACGTCGCTGGCGCGTTGGTTAGCCCGAAGGGCATTCTTGAGAAGCGATACAGACCTGAGTGACACGAAAATGCGGTCTTGTCGCGGTCGCATTTAGGGATAGGCATCTGCCAATATCCCGAGATCGCATCTAACGCGGAGAAAACCTTGGTGTCACCAAGCGAGTCCAGACACTCATCCATGCGCGGTAAAGTGTACGTGTCCTTTACTGTTACCGCGTTTAACCTGCGATAGTCTACACAAAAGCGCATCGATCCGTCCGGCTTCGGCACTAATAAAACGGGCGACGCCCACTCTGACTGCGCCGGTTCGATGACTCCTGCTTCTAACATCTTCTGTACTTCTGCATCTTCCACTTCGCGGGCTTTAGGCCAGGCCCGATACGGGGCTTGCGCAATTGGCCTTGTATCCGCGGCCAGTTCAATCCGGTGGACCGTGGTCTTGATCTCACCAAGGGTCCCATCCCACATGCGGGAATATTTTTTTAACATCCGACGGAATCTTTCGCGCAGCCGGTCCGGCACGTAGCTCAGGTCGAGCTCCTCCACGTCCGGCGGGGGAGGCTCAATCCGCCGCTCCGGCTTCGTAGTTGCCGTCGCGGAGAGCCCTTCCTCCCGTTCTCCTTGCTGGTCCTCGCGATCTTGTTCCGACGGTTCCCACCTTCTCTCGCCCGTAGGCGGCGGGGTAGAATTAGTAAATTTTTCCTCGTCCCTTTCTTGAATTCCAAGTACCTCACCAATGGTGGAATTGCTCTTGAATACGGCCCTCGGATGCGGTAGTAGTTCCGCCACCACTTGGCCTTTTTGAACCCTGACAGGGTAATTTCTAAAATTCGCTACAAGCAATCTAAAAGGTTCGTCAGGCTCAACCTGAACTACACCGTTGGTGCTTACCAATCCGTGCTTGTTGTATAGGGGTGAGTAGGGTTGAACTACGACCAAGCCCGTCCTCTTCGAGGTGCATTCGACTACGTGTTGCGTCCCTGGCTCAATGGTCGTGGCTCTTGCCACCTTCACCCTGGGGGAAACTGGCTCCCCTTTTGCATCAGTTTCGCCCTTTCTGGGGACCAGATGCTTCTTCGATTTTCTCGCCGAGAACCGCCTTACGATCGGAACCTCCGAGAAATCCGCCAACTCAAGTGTCCTCTTCCGTGGGTAGATAGCCTCCACGAACCTATCGCAATAGTCCGCTCCTAGAATCAGCGGTACCGCGAGCTTTTCGCACACAATAAATTCGGCAGCAGCCACAAATCGTCCAAGTCTCACGGGCATCTTGATGGTTCCGAGAGTCTGGAGTGGCCTGTTGTTCGCGTCGCCAATGTCTTGGGTCGGTCCGTAGGACACTAGAGATTCCATTCCAGCCGGGAGTTCCGATTTTCGCACAAGGTTTGGTCCCGCGCCGGTGTCTAATACAGACAACACCCGGCTCATCAATCGGACTGTTGGTCCAATGTCCGCGTAAACTTTGTAGTTTTTTCGCGCAAGAACCAAAATCTTGTCGGGACACTCCCTTCGCTTAACCCTGTACCAGGGTCTTCGAACTTCTTCCAGCGAATGATCTCGCGCTCGGCTCAAAATTTTCTTGACTTGGGCTGGCCCTTTGGGCTTATCCACCAATCCAACAACCTCCTCATCGGGGCCTGATTTTTCCCTTAGAGACGGGGAACGGGGCTGAGCCCCGGGCACAGTACGTCGACCCTGTGCCTCTCGCGACTCATGCGAGATTCCCCAGTCTAGTTTTCCTGCCGCTGCAGGTTCCTTCTCACGTCCGACGACGCGGGCCCCGCGGTGGGCCCTCTGAAGGGTTGGTTTGGGCTCGGCGTTGAAGCACTCGGCGTGCTCGCCGTCTGCGATTCGAACCAATTCTTGACCTTCAGATAACTCGTCGATTGTATCCCTAACCTCTCCATCGGAGACAACGCCTCATAATTTCCCAAAACTCGGTGCATTTCCCGGAGGGAAAGAATGCACGTTGGCCCGGCGTGCCCCTTTTCGTAACAATGATAGCACACCAGTACGTGCTTCTTGACGGGATATTGCGGCCTAAGTCCTCCACGGGCCAGCGGCCTTCCTTGATGTTGCGGCCTTCCCATCCAGCCTGGCCTTCGAAACGTTGTACCCTTGTCTTCCATCGGAATGCGCGGCGCCGGCGTATGGCCGCGCCCCCGGAACACCATCACGGGATCCGTGGGCTCTGAAAACGACTCCGTCGTGTATGTGGGCGTCGGTAAAGTTGACGACCCGCTTGCCCCGTAGTCCTCTTGTCCGTGGCCCTCCGATGGCTCAATGAACTCTCCTTTGGCTACCAATGCTCCTTCATAATGATTTTCGCTGCTTCCGTGCGCACCGCGTTGATCTGACGCGGAGATTGACTCGTCTGAGTGGACGGCGGCGTGACCTTCACGACCGGGATAAGAAGCCCTCGGCTTCTTCCCCGCCCTGAACGTCGACGGCGTCTGAATCGTGACCTTCTTGGTCTTCTTGTCCTTAGCGCGGCTCGCCGAGCCATGCGCCTTCGCGTAATTAACTAGTCTCAAAAACGAAACGTCCCGATTGTCTTGTCGGTATTGAGATACCATCGGCTTGATACTCGAATGGAGTCCTTCAATAAACATCGTCATTTGTTCTTCCATCGAATATACGTTTCCACATCGATTGCTCGCGTCCGTCAGACGGATATAAAATTCCATCTCGTCTTCAGACGGTCTTTGCTGAACTTCTCGCAAAGCGAGTACGGCTTGACGGATTGCCTCGTCGGTTGCGAAACTCCTCAACAACCACTGTACGGCCTCCGGCCAAACGGACACCTTTCCGTGATGGGACCCGGCCGTCTGAGACACCGAAGTGTACTGTCTCAAGGCGATGCCGCTTACAAATTCGGGCAACAAGCGGATCGCTTGCCCCTCGTTCATTTCTTGAGTATCAAACTCTTGAACTAACTTTGCCAAAAATCCAACACAAGGACCCCGTCCTCACCTGTGAACGTGTTGTCCTTCTTCACCTTTGGCGGAATATCTCTCCTGATTTTTCGCACGGCGGTTCGCCGGGAACTTGACAAATATGTCTGCGGGTTCCGCAAGCGGTACGTTCGGTACGAAAGTAATTTCTTGAAGAGGTAGTTGGTCGGATTAAGCTCCTCCAACTCCTCCCATCGCGGCCCGCGTCGCGTTGCGACGTCCTCTGGCTCAGCGTCCTTGTCTCTCCGCGAGGCGGACGAAGTGATCCCGCCCCGTCTGGAGGTAATTTTCTTGCCCTGCGAAATTCCTTTTCCTTCCTCTGAACGATGTTCGGAATTGCTGGCATGGTTCGACGAACCGTCGTCACCATCTTCGGAAAGGCCATTCGACTCGGTCATTGAGTCTTGTTCCTCCGGCTCGTCACTACCGTGACTCTTGCTCCTGCGTCGCATATTCTTCTTCGAAGTCTTCGACTTGGAACTCCGCTGTACAGCGGCCTTGTCCTTCTTCGATCGACGGTCGTCTTCTCGACCCGTTGGGAGCGGCTCTTGCCCGGCGGCCTGTTCAAGGTCCTTGAGAAGATGAGCGGCGCGGTAAAACCTGTCGTCGATACTGCTTCTAAATTTACCTAAGGACTCCAAAGCTTGATTCGCGTCGGGCCTTGCGTCCTTGACTGAAATTTTCAACGAAGCTAGGACTTCCGGCTCTAGACCGTCGGTCGCATCACCTCGCTCCTTCTCGACGAGATCCACTCGAGCCGATAGCTCTCCTAAATCGGGGTGGAACTCGGATGCTTGCAACTCCAGTTGCTTCCGGACGAGGGCTACTTCAGCCTCGAGATTTTTCGTCATCTCTTGGCGAATTTCCTCGCCCATCTTCTCGAACCTGTAGGATAGGTTATCCTTGTCGGTTCAATCCCCGTCGGGGATTCTTGACCTTCGGGATCCGTGGCCGTATTGGCCTGGCTTCGGGTGCAAAGACCTCGCGGGATCCTCGACGCCCTTGCCGATCCGCTCCTACTCCCACCGAGACCGACGTCCACGGGTGCGTTTGTCGACATCGCTCGTACGAGCGAACCTACACAAAAAACAGTTACAAACAAAAAATACAAAAGAGACTCCGTTACCCAGACCACTTCCGTGTCGTAGACAGAACAAATTCTAGGTCGGGAGACCACTTTTGTAGTGCAACGTGCCTGGCAGGCCGCGAACACAGTCCGACGGTCAAAACAAAAAGAAGAAAAACAACAACAGCAACAACCACTGCCGATGGCACGCGCTACGGAGCGTTCGAGACTCCCTTTCTCCTTGTGTGGGCTTGCGGCCCACGGTAGCTCGACTCCGACGGGGGGGTTAAGGGAAGATACCCGGCCCGGGAGGATAATGGTGGTAGAGACTTGTGAAGACTTGAGCGCTCGACGAGTGCGGGTTGGGCTTGTCTACGAGAATGTAACCGCGGTTCGCTGGGTTGTAAGGCCAATGCTCGACGGGCGTCTTCAGCACCTTGTGTGTAATTCAAGGTCTTCGACGGGGGCTTGTTCAGCATTACCCGACGGGATCGTAACCGTGTAGCAACGCTACTACCGACGTGTTGCCCGATGGCTAAAAACACCCTCACCAGCGCGATCGCGATCGCGGTAGGCGGTACCAACTCTGTCTTATACAGTAAGACCTTCGACGGAGGCGTCGTTACAACAGCCTTCCTACGGAACTTGAAACAGTAGCAGCGCTACACAACGTGTTGCCCGATGGCTAAAACACCTACACCGGATCGGTCGCAACCGACTCCAATGGAACCAACACAATTGAGGGAAAAGTAGAGGTAGAGATAGAAAAGGATAGGAATTAGAGATAGAAAAGGTAAAAGGAATGGGACCCCCGAGCGCTGAAGGATGCCGTAGGCTTAGGTAAAAGGGAGCGTCTTGGTAGAGACGGACTTCGACCAAGGCAACATTCAACTCCGGCAACTCGGGTTACCTTTACTGACTTGGTGGTCAGAGGGCTAAGGTATATATCGCCCCGCCGGAGCCACGACAGTAGCTCGCGGCGCTAGATCCTAGATCTAATCTAATGTCAGCAAAATTAATGCCAACTAATTAACTAAATAAAATAAAATAATTAAAAATTGAAACTGTGCAATTATTCACACTTGTGTCCCCCAACCCGGACTACTTTTCATATCCAAATACTTTCCTTTCTTTTCACCCCCCTTTTCAGGTGCGTATTGCACTACAGTTCTCGTGGCTTTCTTTCCAAGCCATCGTATCGAAGTCGATCCGCAAGCACCTTGTTTGGTGGCTAGCATTGCACAGACGCGCCTGCGCAAGTTCCCATAGGCCTTTGGCATCTGCCTCTAAATTCGAAGACGCAATATCTTCGAAAATGGCAAGGGCAGTGCCCGAAAAAGCGCAAGCAAGAAGACGGTGGTGTGATCCGTCGCGTACAGGAAAATCTTTGCACAGCCTTTTCCAGGCTTTTCTTGCAGCATAAAAACGAGTGTCACCAGGCTTTGATATCTTCACCGTGTCAAGGGATTTGCTATATATCTTCTAGTGTGAAGAGAATAAAGTTCCTGAACCTCTTCTGCTTTGGCGTTTTGTCGTACATCGAGGTCGCCTCTCGCGGATCTGGCCAACAGCTCTTCAGCATCCGGACGCGAGGCACATTTGACGTTCGGTTTTGGAGCAGCTGTGGCCGTGATCATTTCTGATAGCTTGGACGGGTGATAATCTATCGCCTCGGATGCCGAGGAGACCAGACCACCAACGAGCACGATATTCTGTGCGTTCTTCTCCATGGCTTTCAGCACGTCCTCTATTATCTCCTTCATACCAGCTACAACGCTTAGAACACGAGAGTCCACTTCTTGCGCTCCAGCCTCAATACCGGCGCCGGCCTCCTCAGGGCTACGCCGAACGCGTTGAGACGTCAACGAATGTGACCGCTGCGGAGTCTCGGGGGGGAGTTGCGTATCACTGCTTCGGGTCGTGTTTGTCACAGGGCTTATCGTATCAACTCCTTCCCGGCCGAAATCCAACGGACCGGAACGACGCCGGCCATCTTCGGCCTCATCTTGAAAAGTGCGCCTCATCGTAGAGACACGGCCCTTGTTCCTGGCCTCTGCCAGTCCAGGCAGACTGATCGCACACCACCACGATCAATTACAAGCTTGTAATGTTGCGGCAATTCTGCCGCGGGGCACCGAGCGACCTGTAATGACGGGAATCTACCCGTATTCTTTTACTTCTCACAAATCTACTGCCTCCCCCTTTCCTATCTTCGGGGATGGCTTCTTAAGTACACGTTCCCCGGGATGAGTTGGCTATCCCCAACCCTCCTTCCCGCCTTTCGCTTGCCCATCCCTCGGCGGTATACGAATGCGCTCCGCCCCGTGGTACGCGTGTCCAGCTCGCCACCTGGCAACCGAATTCCTCGTAACAGTACAGTATATTGCTCATATACGTGGCCCGGGATACAATTTCAGCTTCCTTAAAGGTGGAATTTCGCTCCCTTTCAAAGTGCTGCGCGTCCTTGAGAATTCTTTGGCCAAGGAGGCGGACAACAATGTTTTTGCGTTCCACCACACCAAGCTTATTATGCCGACGAGCAGGTCGCGCTTCGAACTTTATGCCGAAATAGCTCAAGGCTTGGGCAAAGATACGATTGAAGAACTCCATGTCTCCAGAGACTGCTCCGGGTGCTCCGTGTATGTTGATCCAATTCAACTCGAACGCCTTTGAAGAGATACCCATCTCTCGGGATGGAACTATCACTGCTACTGAGAAGGAGGTGTGAGTGTCAACTATATGAATGATGGGATGTGCTGTCAACTCCATGATGAAGAAGAAGTCGACTTGGACATGCCTATTGAACGTGGAGAGGACTTTGTTCATAGAAATCTTTTTCGATTGCAAAGGTCTTCCAGTCGACTTGCATGATGTACACTTATCGAAGGTGGAGCGGAGGGCTTGACGAAATACTTCAGTGAGGACACCCCCACGTTGACACAGCGTGATCATATCGTCAACATGGAGATGGGTGTGCGAGTGAAGCTTGTTTGCGAATCTGCGAGCAATCTTTCAGTTGTTGAACTTGCGGCTGTCGTCACCATCGCGCCTTTGGAACGCTACCAACGCTTTCTGGCTGGAGAAGTATGTCTTACAAGCACAGAGCTTGGACGGCACAACCATCAGGTATGTACGGACAGCACCAGAATCAAGCCTACACGTGGGGTCGGAGTACGTCTCAAAACTAAGTTGATGTCGAGAGATACCTCTTGTGCCCTTCGGAACAACAAGGAGATTTTCCGGACCCAAGAGGTACGATTGATGGCATATTTCATTGCCAAGGAGCAAGAAGCCATCTCCTTTGGTCATGTAGAAAGGAATTTGGACATGAAGGCCCGTCATATCGGCAATAGGTAGATCCCAAATTCCCACGACAGGTTGTGCTTCACTGCACTCCTTTCCGTATCCATGAATGAAGGGCTCGCAGTCGAGCTCACAGATCTTGAACAGTATGCCCAAAGAATTGCACAGTGCAGTTGCGGATATGATTCCGCCCACGCTACGCGGACAACCAGGATCAACAATGGGATTGGGATCCCTTTGCCCGATCAAAACATCAGAGCTTGCCCCAGGCACGGCCACTAGGCTTGACTGCCTGAGCCGGGACCGGAGCGCTTGCGAAAAAACTTTCCTTGCGGATTATTAGTCTTTGATGAAGGTCCGCTAGCTCGATTGTTTTCACGGCGTTTCTTTCGAAGTGTAGTGAGATAGCTTGGTTTAGGACACACATCTTCGCCCCGCAAATGACCTGGACTTCCACAATCAAAGCACTTTTCCGCCTCTTGGTCACGGGGATTGCGATCTTTCCTATTTCCGAGTGTTCTGGACTGATGTGTCCTCTTGAGGTTCTGGGAAGAGTTAGCAGCAGAATCCCTCTGATTTTTGGCACCTGGTAGATTGTAAGATGCCAAAAGAGTGTTAACCTTACGATCAACCGTGGCGTTGATCTCTCTAGCTGAATACTTGCCTCCAATATTGGAGTTTGGAGGTTGCGTGAGTGTACGTAAAACCAGCACAGCGTCATCTAAATTAAGAGTATGAGACCCTGATCCGAGATGAAGGTGCTGGCCACGGGAGTGGGTTGATTTACAGCGCTGGTGGGGTGCTTAAGGCCTTCTGCAGCTGGAACGAGCTGCTTGATAGAGTCAATGCACTTTGATCTGAAAGTTTTCATGTACTTGTGCCGTTCTTCGGTATCTCTTGGTACATTTCTGTCCTTTTCCAAATCAGAGAGCTTATCTACGACGTGTAACAGCTTGTCAAGATATTTCTTGGAAACTTGGGCAGTATCATCGTCTTCTTTTTTCTCTGCTCTCGCCTCTCCATGAGTTATGAGGGAAGAGGTGGCATTGACAAGGGTCCCCTCATCTAAGTTAGAATTGTTGAGGAGGGTGACCGCGAGTACCTCTCCGATCTGAGAGGAGGAAGAAGAGTTGGTATGCGGTAAGTGAGTTGCCGCCAACCCTCGGAAGCGTGACACAAAGACCCGGAGATCTTCATTACGACTTCGACGACAGGACGTTACCTTATGGAAAGAGTTGATTAGTCTTGAAACCATGGCAATGGGAGGATCTACGGCGATGGTCTTTACAATATCCCTCACCGTTTCCACCGGGTCGTCCACTTAGAGGTAATTAATGGCTCGCTTAGCTTGCGCCTCATCCACCATGGCCTGTTGATCAGGTGGAAGACCGCGCTCATACAGAGTGCGTCCGAGGATCTTAAAGATTGTTTGAAAGAGGCGATCAGATCCATTGTCATGGGCGGCTTTGACAACATCGACCCATCGACCAATCTTGCGACGCCAATCCTGCATATCGCCATCTGGCGAAAAGTAAGGAGGATCCGAAAGAGAGAATCTCTCCTTTCTCGGCTTATCTCCTGGGCCCATAACTGTGGCAGACACGGGTTGGAAGGACGGGAGAGGTTAGTTTGGTAGCCGTGCCTCAGCGGTGCGGTGGCGGAGGGAGCCGAGCGCCAGGGGACGAAGAGGCTCGGTGCAGGGCGGAGGCGGCGCGGTAGCCGCGGGAGCGAGCGAGGCGGTCGAGAGGGGCAGTGGGTCCTCGCGTGAGGCGAGAAGCGGGCAGCCGGCGAAGTGTTCGGGTACTCAAGTTGTTACCCCCGGGGATGCCTTCTTCCTCGCGAGAGTCCCCCGGTTTTTATTCCCTCGGCCGCCGCTCGGTAATCTCCCGGCGACCGCCGGCAGCAACCCTAAAATTACAGTTTGGTTGGATTAAAATACGTGTGAATTTAGGCGCATCCAACAGAGGATTGTGTACCGATTCATTTCGGGCTCTGTGCTGGCTCGCGAACACGTACTTAAAATAGACATTGGCATCCTGCATCCTGGTCTCGTACTCAGAATGCAGCACAATGCATGGATTTGCACCCCTCCCCTGCTAAAAGCGAAAGGATGTTGGAGCGGTTCCAATCGCAAATGCGAGTTGCGGAGGAGTAGCAGGTGCCTGTCGAGCATTCAGGCGCGGATTGACTCAGAGCGAGCGGTTAAGATAGTGGAGCGTATATTCGAGGACACTTCCGACGGCTCTATGGCATATCACCGATGGACTGCAGCGCGCGCAGAGGCGGAAGAAACCGGACTGTCGGAGAAGCATGGGACGGCGCTTATTTACGGTGACGTTGACTTGCCGCTTCTGTTTCAAGCGCTCGACCTCGCGTCCATTCGATGCGGGGACCGAGTGGTGGACATCGGGTCTGGTTTTGGACGGGTCGTGCTGGCGACGGCTTGCGCGTACAATGGGAAGGACGGCGCGCGGGTGCACAGCGTTACGGGCATTGAAATTCTGCCCCTGCTGCATAATTACGCGCGCGAAATGGATGACAAGATGCGGGATGTGGCCGAGGATATGGCAGTTACAAGGTTTTTGCTCGGGGATTATAGAAAGGACGAGGAGGCTCAGAGGGCGATCTGTGAGGCGGACGTCGTGTTTGCCTTCGCTACAACATGGCCGGGAGAAGATGGGGTGGCAACGGCGCTGGCGGCGACGCTCAAGGCATGCTTGAAGGTGGGGTCCCGGGCGGTGATGGTAGACACACAGATGCCAAACGAAGAGTTTCAGGGCAAGAAGTTTGCGTTAGAGCGGCAGTTCGAAGGGGATAATGAAGCGACGGGAAGCTCGATGGTGAATGTATACCGGGTGGTGCGGACGGCGGAGGACAGTTAAAGGGGAACAGGGTGGGAAGAAGAACAATTTAGAGAAGAATGCAAAATGTCAGATTATTTATTTTCCCGTTTTATTTTATTTCTCTTGGCTGCGGCATGCCATCTGCCACGGCGGGCACTCAATGCCCCGCACTCCCACCTTCCCCCCCTCCCGCACCGCGTGCTCACTCCCTCCCGTCCTTTCCTATCCCCACGAAATGTCTCACCCCCCCTCCTTGTGACTCACCCCCCCCTCCCCCTCCCCGCCCCCCTCCCCGCGGTCGTCGCTTTCATGTCGCTCGATACCTGGGCCGGCGGGCTTCCGTCGGCTGCTGAGGCCGCTGAAACCAACGCCTGGCTGCGCCGCGTTATGCAGAGCGCAAAGAACAAGGCTATGATCGCCCGTCTGGAAGACTCGCTTCATGTCTTCGTCGCTGACAGAGAACAGACCCAGCTTCCTTTTCCTCCGCGCAGCCCCTTTCATCGCAAGGTTTGTTACCTTGTCGCCAGGAGGTACGGCCTAGCCCATAGGCTCGAGCAGTATGCGGAGCACGCCCAAAGGGGGGAGGCCCAAGCCGTCAGGCTCGTCCTCCTCAAAACGCCCCATTCGGCTATTCCGGGGGAGCGGTTCGCCCAGCTTTCAGACGCGTCGGGCGCGCCGGAGGGGGGCCGCGACGTCCCGAAAGCCGCCGCGGTCGAGCCGCAGAAAGTTGTCGAGGTCGAGGAGGAGGACAAGCAAAATCGCGCCCCTCAGACTTCTACCACGTTTTTGCGAAGGCCCAGAAGCGTTCAGGGGAAGGCCGCTCCGAGGGGGAAGGCAGTGCCTACGGCTGCTTCGGGATCTTCCACGGCGACCTTGAAAAGTATTTCCGAGGAAGACTATCGAAAGTACGTACCAACTTCATCTCTACAAGGAACACATCTATAGCCAGCGTTTGTTGAGTGCGACTTGCGTTTAGGAAGCTTCTACGTTTTTATTTATTTACTAACTACAGTTTTATGTGTCTTTGTTTTATTGCGCTTTCATCTCATTGCAATGTCGTGTGCTACAGAGCTCGAGCTAGAATTTTTAAGAATCCGTCTGCACTTTTGGACGACTCGCTTCCTGATGCAGAGCTGGGGCCCTCGGCCGCTCAATGCCCGCGGATAGTCAGGATGGGCGTTCTCGCCAAAGGCCCAGTGGAAGGTTCTACAGGATTCGATCGTCGCAGAAACAGACGCATCACGCCAACCGCTACACCACAAGTTGAAGCACAGAGAACACAATCCATCATTACAAACGCTGAGAATGGAGGCCCTTTAAACGCCCCACCTCAGGCGGAAACTGGAGCTCACGATAGCCGACAAGGCAATGCGCAACTGAAAAATGTTCGTGATGGTCGCATAGCACAGCCTCAGAGCATATCGCACACAGCAGCATCGACCGCTGCGCTAGGGACTGGATTGGGTACGCATGGAGCGTTTAACGTGCCCACTTCGAACAGCCACAGAAGAACAAACCCGGGGTACACATCCCCAGACCCTACGCAGACAGACCGACAGGATCCCGATTTTGATCGCAGGTACATCAAGTGGGCGGTGCGCGCGCCACCAGCACCTGCCCATCCACCCCACCCTACACAACCGATCGCTGTCCCAGTATTTAGTCAGCTACTCTACCCATACGCAGTGCAAGGAACCACCACGCATATGCATGCGCCATCGCTGCATCTCAGGTCGGTCAATTCTGGGGGAGAGCTAGTGCAACAGGGGAATCCGGGGCAGTATCATTCCGCGCAGGTTCAGCATGTTCCTTCGGGGGCTATGATGTTTCAGCATGTTGCACAGAACGGGGGGCTAACTGGGGGCTACGATTTTAGAGATATGGGCGCGTCAGACCGCGCGTCCTATGATATCTTGCCTGTGGATAGGCTGAACGCGAGCTATCCCTATGGTAGTAGCTCCCTGCAGCATCGAGGCGTTCCTCCGCCGCTGACTAGGAACCCCTCACCAGCCTACGGCTTGGACTCCACGGTGGACTTTCCCCCGCTACCATAGCTGCGCAACGTGCCAGTAAAGCTGGAATCTTAGCACATGTATACCAAACTCACTTTGCCCGTGTTTTCCTTCGTCTCCTCCTCGAGAGTTCGGTAATGTTCTGTTCTGCTGTTCTTGCGTGGCAGCTTTATAATTGGCCTCGAACTCTGACAGATCGTTTAAGTTGCTCGCGGGCGCGGACGACTTTAGCTGGGTTATGTTGATTTCTAGCACAAAATTAGGATCGTCAGAACGATACAATTTCAACCTGTTCTGCGTATTTTGCATGTTATGATCGTATCGACTCAAAGCTACTGCAAATTTGCCTACTTGCTGAAGGGGTTGTTCAAGCACCATGTCGGTCATCGTTCGTCAATGTGTAACAAACCTGAGTCAATGAATACCCTGAATTTCGATGTACGGGCCCTATTTCCGCCACCCGAAATGAGAACTGAAATGGTACCCGTACATGACCGGCACACCACGGCAAAAATTTGACACGCGCCACACAGAATCTTGCAGACGCCCGCTCTCAACGAATAACTTGGACATACTGGCGCAGAGCCGCCTGCGCTGCAGGAGTGTCTATTTTTTTGACTCACCTAGTTTCTTATAACGGGAGTGACAAAACAGTGTTCAAGGCGGTTGCCGAAATCTCCTCAACAGCCGCTCTGCAAGCCGGAGAAGGAGTATGAATACATAACCCGTTGCAACCCTTCAATGAAGTCCCAGCGCATGTTACATAAGAGCGTTGACGATACCCTGCGCCTGGAAGACCAAGACGGACGCCGCCGCCAAGGGACTGGTCGTCATACGAAAATGAAAACGGCCGAGGGAAGAGATTCTGGCGGCAAGGCGGGTCGGTTCACCATGAGGTTCCCTTTCAGTAAGCTCGGAGGCGGGCACCGAAGCAAGGCAAAAACAGACGTGCATGGTAAAGCCAAGGAGTCGAACAAATACAAGTTTCTTCAAAAAGGACACAGCGACATGCCGTTCGGTACAGAATTGGCTTGTCCAGGCTCGCCGGGACGCCTTGATTTGAGACGTTCTTCTCGCGCGGGGAAGGCCCTCTCGCCGGGGAAGAGGACTTCTAAGTGGAACTCGTGTGGAAGGCCAAGGTCGTTGGCAGATTTAAAGTCACATCCACTAAGATCGGTGAAATCGGAGGAGTCGCTCAAGTATAATGGTTTGAATGGAAAGGAAGGGGGTCCGCCACGTAGGCAATATCAAAGGGATGACAGCTCTCGTCAGCTGAACATGCTGTGGGAGGGAGAGGGCGGGGAGGAGTCTCGTTCCAGGTTATTTTCGTCGCTGCTGATGATTGAAAATTACGATCATGACTAGCAGGGTGTGAGAAACGGATGTGTCCAGGTGAACACGGTGTTGCGAATCGAGAACAGTGAGGTAGACAGAGCTTGCGCTGGAATTGTTTGGAAAGACTGGACTCAAAATGGCAAGGCATGAGAGTGGCACTAGCCGATGTCCTTGGCCCCCAAGGCCAGTGATGACCGTGTAGGGTAAGCAGTGCAAGGGGCCCGGATTTTTTGGCAACGCGAAGGATGACAAAGCAAGTGAAGCAAATGAGGTGAGAATGTCTTGGACAGAGTGAAGTCTACCTGCGTGCTCAAACAGGGAGTCCAGGAATCTCGCCGCATCTGAAATTTCGCGAAGCAACAACGGCGTAGGTCATTACGGTATGCAGCATAGGGTAAATAGGTGTAAAAAATGGATAAAATTTCTTCATTGTCACTTCTGCTGTTGAGATCCCCACAAGATCGAGTTTAACATTGCTGCTCGCCATTCCGGTCTCCTTCCCCGGCACTACAGGCCGGTTCTCCCCAGGTCAATGGTTGGGGACGTAGTGTCGTATCTACGTGCCTGCCCCTCGCCCCGAACCCTTCCGGGAACTCTCGACCTTCAAAAACATCGTATTCATTCTCGAAATACCTCCGCATCGATGGCGTTTCTCACTGCAGCACCGGTGGTCCACCATGCGCTCCTACCTGCCAAAGTAACTCCCCGTCGCGCACGCACGTCCATGCTTGCCGACCGACCAAAGAATTCCAGTTCGTGGCAATGGCTTGCCGCCGTGACCGCCGGCGCTGCTATTGGTGCTGCCACGGCAACAGCCGTCACCATATCCATCCACGCTCCACATCTCCAAGCAGATGCCTACGTCCAGCCCATACCGCAAGTCCCCGCCCTTCCTGAGTATCTTCCCGCGGAGCAAGGCGTAATTTCCTTGTTCGAACGCGCAACACAAAGCGTAGCTTTCGTCACCACGTACACAGAGTCCCGTTCCGGCTTCTCGTTGAATCCGATGGAGACCCCAGCTGGCACGGGAAGCGGCATCGTTTGGGACACTGACGGGCGCATCGTCACCAATTTTCACGTCATTCGCGCCGCCTCAGGAGCAAAGATCACCTTGGCTAATAAGAAGACATACGATGCTGAGCTCGTCGGCTCTTCGGCAGACGATGACGTCGCTGTCCTCAAAATCAAAGCGCCAAGGGACGAGTTATTCCCCATAGATGTTGGAGACAGCAGCAATCTCCGTGTTGGACAAAGCACGTACGCAATTGGAAATCCATTCGGCTTGGATCACACACTCACTACTGGCGTACTTTCGGGGCTCGGCCGTGAAATGAAGAGCCCCACGGGGAGGACTATATCGAACGTCATTCAAACAGAAGCGTCGATAAACCCCGGGAACAGCGGTGGTCCCCTTATCGATGCCCGAGGACGGCTCATTGGAATGAATACTGCAATCTACTCACCAAGCGGCGCATCCGCTGGTGTCGGCTTCGCGATTCCAGTCGATACCTTAAAGGTCATCGCCCAAGGTCTGATTGAAAACGGCAGAATTGTCCGTCCTGTCATCGGCATTAGCTATCTCGAGAGCAGCCAAGCACGTGCACTCGGCATTGAAAAGGGTGTTTTGGTTCTAGATGTGCCAGAAGGTTCTGCTGCCGAAAAGGCTGGCCTCCGAGGAACTTCCAGGATGACTTTTGGATCAATTGAGTTGGGGGATATTATCATTGGAATTGATAATGAAGGTGTTAAGAACGAGGGTGATCTCTTTAAAGCGTTAGACAAACACAAAGTCGGTGATACCGTGCGCATTCGCGTGCTCAACAACACCGATGGCGAACGTACCGTTAAGTTGAAACTGTCCGCATCACAGAAGTAGCACACGTTTTACACGGGAGGAACAGCGTGCTCAAAATTGGAACTTGCAATCGGAACTTGTACATTATGAATAGCATCGGCTTCAGTTTTGAACAGCTTCAATATTTCGCTCGATACTTCTTGTTCCATTGTTTCCACCAAAGCTTTGATTTGTATGAGCACAATTGGCTACCACAGTGTCTCGAACTAATCCCCTCCATCAGACAGAGGATGGCTTCTGTTTCCCATTTGCCAAGCAAAACATCTCCTGGACAGTCATCCAAACCATGTCCAAGCCTCTTCAAGAATTCCACAGATGTCATGCGCATAGAATGTGGAAGCCATGTTGGGCTCTCGCAGTACAAATATAGAACAAGAGAGACTCTCTTGCTGTGTTTTCTGCAAGCATTTTTGTCAGAGCACTCACAGAATATTTATATCTCGGCACCCTCCCACATGATACAGGCGCAGTATTCTTACTCTGCTCAAAGTGTGCAAGTACTGTAGACCCACTTCTCTAGTTCACACTTGTTGATAATTGTTTCCCGATTCGCAATTCCCGTTTCGTGGGGTCCCCGAGCCTACATATTAGAGCATCGTTTTTTACCATAATACTTCACAGAAATCGAAAGGAGATCGAATGGTTGCGAGGTGTTTGATGGTCGACTCTTGTCACAATCCACACCCTTGCCCAAAGTATGGGTGTTTCTACTACTGAAAAAATGACGGCCGGCTCCCAAGGTTTGTATGTTTTGAGAGAATACGGATGGATGGATGTCAAACGGCATAGAAAGTGCAAAGAGTTTACTGAGGCCGCTGCCAAGACTAACATGCTCATGTTGGAAACCAAATGGAATGCCTACTGCGATAAGGAAGTAAACCTCACGACATGACATATGCTGCAACTGCTGATCATTATCACGGAAATGCTCATGTATGATCACAAATAAACCTCGGCTCTTTTACGCTTTCAATCAGAAATTTCTTCTCTTGAAAATGAACGTTGTCCCAAAGAGTATTTCCTTGACAAACACGGAGCCTGAAAGTCTCCCGGTAAGCAACTTTTTTTGACTTTTCAACGAACGGTTGTTCTAAGAAAAGAAGATAGACATGCCCAACTTGAAGAAATACACCGCAGTCGCCCACCTTTGACGAAGCGTAGAACACAGTTGACATCGGGCCGCACCCCTTAAACGTCTTGATCAGTGCTAGTCCATACTTTCGAACTTTTGCGTCATCGCTTGGCAAGGCGCATGCTCCACCAGGGTTGGACAGACACGGATTTAATACCGACGTCACATTCGCTTTCACTACCGCGACCGTTTCAGTGTTATAGTATCTTTGCCTAAGGGACTTTGAAGGGCACTTGCAAGCCAGTGCAATCACAGCTCCAACGTGAATCAGAAAAAATACTTGTGCAAATAAGTGAGACATATCGATTTGTGAAAGGGTCAACAAAAAAGGACAATGTGATCTTGGGTTTCACGAACTCAGCACAGGGAGGGTGCGTATGGTCTTCGAAAAAGATACAAGAACTAGACTGTCGTAGTGGCTGGAGGACGCGAAGTGACGAATCTCTTGAAAGGTACGGCTATGGTCGGGGTATCACCAGCTTTTTAAATACCTTGGAATTCGCGATCAGAAATATTTTCCTCACGTCCCCCCTTCCGAGGGGACGTCATCTGTCCCACATGCTCTCGGGAATGAATAGCACGACTCCCATGCTAAATTTTAAATCTTTTACCATCTTCTGCGAGAGGAAAAAAGAGAGATCATCGGGAATAGCTTTAATGGACTATCGCTTCTCTCTAGCTAGAACGAGCAAAGATAATAAGCTGTACTTTAAACTGTACCGTAAAATTCAGTTTCGGACAAAACGTTATTTTCTCACCATGTGAATTTTCTTTTTCATGCGAGCAAGGGTTATTTCATGGGTCCTGTACAGACAACACGAATGCCTCTCAAACCTCGCGATCAGAAGACCGTCTATCTCTCTACACACTCTCAACTTCGGTCAACATGGCGTAAACGAATGATGCAGCCGCGAGCCGATTTCTACAATGCTATGAATCGACGTGTCCTGATCTGAAACAGAAGACAAAGCATTAATATTCTCAAAGTAGCACCAAGGGAGACTCACGCTTGACATTTAGAATCCACTCCCATCGCAGTAATAAAAACGTATCATGCTCAGGATTCGTAACAAGATAGGCGTTCCAGCGAGAAGGAGCTCAGCACAGAAAGAAATGTGGCATGTGCAGCATGGATGAAAAGTTTCGCAAAAAACAACGGCTGGTACAGTTTGGAGAGAAGGACAACAGCAATAAAGGCATGTGATATGCACATTGCCGTTTCCGTATATTAGTCAGCAGGCATGAATTGTACGGCACACCAGTCCTCCAATCATTGAAGCGGCACATGAAAATTTGAGATGACGGACAAGAGAGAAGTTCTCTCTCTCTCTTCTCTCAGAGAACCATCATCTGCACTCGCCAAAACATTATAAAGGGATTTAATAGTTGGAACTTTGTGATTTTTCCCCCACACAGATATGATATGTCCGATAGTGTCAAAATTTATGGAATTGAAGAAACGACCTGCCGAAAGTCTGCTGGAATTCGTAGACTTATCATTTTTCTTGCACGTTTACAACAAGTATCAGTATTCATTCACGATCCCTCTCCTGTGAGGGGTGCTTTTTCGTACTTGGCAGAGTGCTCTGGCTGCATTCCGCCATTTTGGAACACCAATCCTGAAGCCAGGGCATGAGTGAAATACCACTGTACGAAAGGCGGGAGACATTAACTGGCAGTTTCAATAGCCAATTCTTCTTAGGCTCTATAATGCAATATACACAGTACAGTACCCTTGGTACTGTACTGTGTTCAGTAAGTCATCAAGAGAAGTTATGGGCTTTTGAATGACATATGTGAGAAGCAGAGAGTTGAATGGTTTAATGATCATAATTCTAGATCACCTGCACACCTTCTTTGTCCCACGGCGAAGTGGAATATGGACAGCGCCATCTCTTCTGGCAATCGCCAAGACATACTCATTTCTTGTGCACGAAAGTATGTAACAGTCAATCAGAATTCTGACACGGCGCGTGATAGTCAATTTCTTAAGCTGAATGCCTTGTTAGAAGACACAGCTGTGCATGGATCCGTGAAGACCAACCAAAAAACCCCACCGCAGCAGTGAGATACATCCTGTCCAAATCCTCCCCTCAAATACTCTTGCCCCTGTCGGAAAGGGACGAAGACATAATCTCAATCTGTGTTGTGTCTTTTCAAAACGTGGGGCCAAGAAGTAGATAAATGGATGCGCATGCTGTAAATATTAGGACGGCTGTGGTAGCTAGATACTTCAAAACTGCGCTACTTCATCCCTCATACTCTTCCGTGTGCCACATCCTAACACGAATATCGCGGACATCTACTTCCGCAGGATAATCTCATGTTTTTGAGGCAGAAGCGAACAGTTTGTCCTTTTTAGGTAATAACGGCTAACTCAAGCGTCTCAACCCTCTCGGCTCATTCGCACTCACAGGTTAGATATTGAGCTGTGAAATACGACAGGAAACTCTACTTGATATCCAGGGTGCTCGTGAAGTCTCCGTATTCTCTGCAATCTTTTACAAAAAGCAGATGAACCCATTGCTTTTGTGCTGCTTGATTGCTGGTTCTCTATATCTCACAACTTTTCTCCACTGCAAAGCCCCCTTCGGACTCTTGACTTTCCTCGAATGAACTATCCTGTACAAGAATGTTGGAGAGCTGCAACGATGCGTGCAAATCCACGAAGTAAGAATGTTTTTTCTTTGCATGTCATGACATGCAAAGAAAAGACATTCTTACTTCATGCGGTGAAAAGGGTCGAATTGTTCTGATGAAGTACTTTATTCGAAGTTTTTTTGTTGTCAGAAGTCTTTCAGCCATATTGATTATCAAGATGGCGAGTTAAACTGTCTTATACAACCCATGATTCTACGTCAATTGGATGCTTCTTCTTCTCCCGGTATGCCTTTCGAATTTGTGAAAAGCGAATACCTAACATCTACGCAACGGGAACGATGCATCAAGCAAAATCATAGATGTCTTGACCTTATGACTATATCGTGAACGAATATTTCTTTCGATGCTTCATAGATTCCTTTTGTTGTTCCCTCGCACTGATCAGATTTGTTGCCATGCCTCTGTTTCTGTGTACAATCCTCCTTATCATTGTTAGAGTCGATTGTACAGAAACTGCTGTTGTCGTGTGCTCAAAGCTCTCCAGTTGTAGTGAGACTGACAGGCATCGATGGGATATATCGCTTTTTGCCAATTGCTTGCTCTTGAAATTCGACGTCGATCTGGCAGATTCAGCATATACGTCCCTCCTTTGCGTAGCCGTACTCCGCAAAGGGAAGGATTCTCAACAGTTTGAGCAAAAAACACATCACCAGGATAAGATCCTCGGAAGACTTTTGTGGTTTTGAGATAATAAATGCGAACTGAATGTTTCCGATCACTTGGCTTGCTGCAAAGAGGACATGTTACGCGGTGCCCGTAAACGAAAGCTTTGACGACTATATACGCTTTGTAATACTGCCGATCAAAGTCGGTATAGCTCCGTTGGCATCGACACCCTCTTCCCGGACGAAGACTCCCACTTGATACCGTCTTAAGAACAAGTGCAAGAACGCAGGAGCTCAAAAACATCCCTACAAAACGCATGAGTGCTGGAGAGGCAATGTATTCTCCCAATCCTTGGTTTTGACGTCCGTAGAGAACACAGAATCCTCACTTGGCGAATGGTTTGGTTAGAATAGCCGCTTGATCGATGAAGTAGGCTAGGCAACTCGTCGAAAATCACCTTTGTCCTGTCCATGCTAAAAAGAATAGTATCGAGGTGATCGGTTGAAGACGCCATGGACAGCTCAACAACGAATATGGCAGAACCTTCAGAGTCTACCCACAAGGTATGATTATGCATAAGGACTAGTACTATAATAAATGAAAGGAGCACGGGAGAGGTTCTGTGATTGCAGGGATACTTTGTGTAACTGCAACCTCTTGATGCACTCAAGTAACACAGGAAGGAATATTGGACCAACCATGCTTTACAAGAAAGCAGGAATGAGCGAGAGGGTATTGCAGTTATTCCTTCTGGAAGACAGTAATGATCTGAATACAATAGAAGAGAATCTGAAAGTGCTTCACAGTGTGCATTGGTGAACTTCATACGTGATGTTAAGATTATGAAAGATATGCAGAATAAACGAGGGGAAACTGAGAAGCTTACTTGTGTATGAATCGTTCTAGGAAGATGTGTATACAAGGGTGTGTCTTTGAAGAGAAAATCAATACGGAGGCATGGCAAGCTGCGAATTTGTCAAGGCGCCAATCACTCCCTCAGAAGAAGACCATATGCATAGACTTGAGTCTTTCTTATAACGGTCGCACTTCAAATGTCTAGAGAGTGTTGATATACATCCAATTCAGTTGAATCATTCATTTTACAATAATCATATATGGTGAATTTCCTGGATCATCTGCCCGTGAAAGACTGCCCACAAGATGAATGCCTCTGAACGATGGATAGCTGGTCTTTGAACAGCTGTGAAATTCGAAGCTGAAAATGATGGCCGGGATGCGGACAACTACTTTGCTTGTTGTCTTACGGAGAAAGCAACTGCATATCCTTTGCCAGGTCCAGACGAGTAGATGTATTGTCTATTGATTGAAGTGATTGCTCAGGATTTCATGCCATCGAAAAAGAGCTTTTGCTCGAAACTTCCGGCTTGGCAGGTATAGAGGGAAATCAGGGTTTCGTTTCAGACTATTATCGACATATGAAAGCAACGAACTTCTCGACAGCATGCAATGCCATTTCAGCTCATGAGATTCCAATGAATCTCACCTCAGAAGTTTTCTATACTGTACTGTGGACATTATAAGCATCATGACAATGACAAGTCATTACTTGCAAGAGAAATTATTATGAAAAGACGTTGAGAGAAGATCCGAGGATGTCTTTATTTCTGCTATAACAGTTGCAAAAGTACGGTTTCGTTCCGCTCTCATTCCGAAACCCAATCGAAACGGAAAGTGAATTGTAGAGAACGTACAGTTGTTTGAGATTCGTACGACACTGACCTAGTTCATCACTTCAATGGCTAATCAAAAAGTCTTTCCATATTTCTAAACGGCTTGAAAATCTCAATTCGTGTGCGAAGGTGTTCGATCGTGAATTTAAAAGTCAGGGTCTCTGGTCTAACCGGTTGCACTAGTATCCAAAAAAATGCTGCGATAAGTATACGAAAGTTTCTCCTGCTTGCGGAATTATAAGCTGATGGGGGCGTTTGAATAGGAAGTAATGCGTTTTGAAGGAGCTCAATCACAATTACTGTCATTCTGGTACATCGTATTTTCCACACATGTCCACGCTCTTAAAAAATGATGTTGACGAATGTTTATAAAAAATAGTAGATTCAGGTCGGCGATTCATGAGGAATGACGTTCATGCAGATGTGCAGAGTATATTCGATTGGTAATATATTGATTCTGACCTATAGGAAAATCGCGTCGTCCATAATAAAATGAAAGCAGTTTCTTTCTGTGCATCTCCATCGATGTTGCCAAAAGCCCCCCCTCCACACAAGCACCGTGGGATTTCACGAAAAACGGAAACATTATAATACAAACAAACGGCTTCCGTAACTTCTCGCCGTTCGAGTGCACGAAACTTATGAAAAGATGTACAGTAACTCTCAGTACAATTCTCTGGGTACATGGTAAGTGAATTTAAAAGGCAAGCCCCTATACTGTACTACGTGAATCATGGAACAAGAAAATGGATATGCTGCGTTCAAAAGTCTGTTACATCTGCCGTGGATGTAAGTATGCACTCCGCCTCATATTGGATCTCTTGGTTCGCCCTCCACGGCTACATCCCAACAGGGTGAGAACGGTTGGGAAACTAGCTTTGGGAAATTTTTAACTTCAAGTTTCTTGCAAAAAATAAATAAAATTCCGAAAGACGACCAGCATGCCTACTCGTGAGTGGTTCGGCTCAGAAAGTTCCCCTCAGTCTTGTTGGCCGTATTGGCACTCGTATCTTTTGTGATCGCTGGGCTGGATGTATTTTATGCTACAGTATATTTATGCAAGTTTATTTGCATTGAGGATCCAATTTTACACTTGAAAACTTGTAAGCTGTATTAGAAAGAAGTTACCCCATCGCGTGTGTTGTAGTGCATCTTTCTTCTTCATTCTAGAGCAGACTTCTCGTATTCCCGAGTTAAAGCTTTTCCAGTTTATCGCTAGCATTGTATGGAAGTTTGACGTGCCGAACATTATTCTGGATTGCTTCTGTTTCGCACAATTATACAGCACACAGAATAGAATTCGTACTCGAATTTGTGACAAAATTTATTTTGCATAGCTTCAAGACTATCTGCAGAGCCCTATGGCCGAGATATGGAACCTTTTAGAGCGTTGCAATAGGACTGTACTACAAGATACCATGTTGCGTTTTTGCCATGTTCTGACCCGGTCAGGCCATTAGCTACATATGCATGTGGTCACAGTCAGGGAGCAAGGAGCGCGGTTGTCTATTTCTGGTATAGATTTATTGCAACACGGCGACCACACACGACAGTGGGTTACAGCGGATAGGCGTGAAATAGTCTTACATGGGATTCCACAAACTGCCGTCTACAACTGACATGAGTTTCCGCTCTCTTTCTCGCTCTGCAAACTTCCAGGAAGGATTCTGTTTCTCTAAGAAATTATTAAATGCATTTTGAAATGCTGCTTTTTTGATACAAATCACACCACCATGAAGAGTCAGTAGCGTCCTGATGATTCGGAGGGCTCTGACTTAACTTGTCGGAACATTAATCCTGAGTGTCCTTTCTCATCGGCCATCACTAAAGCAGCAACTGTAACACTTCTTCTGTACATACAGTCCGTTCTCCCGATAGGGAAATCTCCTCTTTTCGAATGCTTATGGCGAATGTACACACGCACAATGTGCTCCTCAAAAGCAAAAGCTGCCATCTGAACAAGATTGTCTCACGTGCTCTCTTTTCAGAAAAGGCCGGAAACATCGGTTTGGGCATGAATGGAATTACATTGCAGTTCGAAATCGCGTGGATACAGATGCGCGAAGAGTTCACTGGATTGGCTACAAGTATCAAAATACTGGTAGATGACCAATGTACGAAACTACGAATGTTTTGATAAATGAAACATGAAGGACCTCGTGTTTTTGGCGTCTCCATGAAACGCTGCGACAATATTCCATAGATGTAATCGATTTCATGAATAGCGATGTTTTGTTCCGTTCATACTCATAGACGACTCATAAACAAACCGCTGGTTAAATTTCCGTGCTCCGCTACCTATCTTCTCGGGAGACATTCCGTAGCCATAATGAAACAAATAGCGTCAATAATAGCATGAGTGAAACTGCTTCTTTCTGGTAGTCTTCTTTCCTAGTATCAGAATTTCTCTCAAGCTTCACATTGTATTTATGCATAGGGCATCATTTGCATCTGCCCTAAGCCAGAATGCATCTGAATTGAACGCAACATCGACTGCGAAGTCACTTATTCATGGATAAACCTTCTGTGGTCAGGATGCGCGTCAGCGTTTTTGAAGAGGAAATCATTTTCTTTGGGCACGCGCTTCAGTTCTTTAAACTAAACGTCAACAAGTAAATAATTTCAGCAGTGGAAGCATAAATTCCGTCTATATCGCGGAAGAATATCCCTTGGATGTGATCCCAAGGGTCTACGTATGAAAAAGGAGTGATGAATGCCCGTATCTACATACATTTTGGGATTCAGTACCGTAACTCCCGTTAGCTGCACGGGAAAAATGCTACAGTATTCTTGAAAAGCAGCAATGTCATTCCCTGATGGTGGATGGTGAAGACAAGTTCAAAACCAAAACCCCATCAGAAGTGTCAAGTTTGGTTGATGATCCAATTATCATTTCGGAAAAGTAAAACAAACCATTTATGTTAATGAGTTGCTCTCCTCACAGCTACATCATGCTCTCATTTATCAATCCCGTAGTGAGCTTATTTTTAAAGATAGATAATTTTGCTGAGGCCAAATACTGTGTCTTTGACCTCAAACGATAAATGTATTCGGAAAAACACTCTGTGTTTGTCCTCTACTCAATGCTGCTCGTCGTGTACCAGCAATACCTGCAAAGCATATTGGTAGCAGAAATGCTTGTTGGAGAGGAAGCAACATTTTGAAAGGATTGGATACCTGAAGTGAACGGTGGATGTGGTGGAAAGCGTAACGATTTTAAGGTCTTCCTTGCTCGCCGAAGCGAAACATAGCGAAGGCGGAAAGAGGCGAGACAATATCAACGGCGCATGGCGGTCTTTCATTATGTGCTACTTAAAGGACGTGCCGCGAGTGTGTCTTCGTCAACAGTTTGTACGGTGTTGCCGTTTTCGGTTCGCCAGCCCATCGAGGGACTGAACATATCGCGATCTTGTTGACAGATGACCCTGAGATGCGTGGAACGAAACGCGCGAATCCGCAACGCCGCCGGTAAGTACAACAGTTGAAGCGAAAGAGTCGCCGCGCTAGGGTCAGAATATATACGCTCTTTCATCGTAAAGGCAGCACCATAGGGAACACTTTACATTACTCTTAATCCCTGCTTGGTGACAGTGCCCTCCGCAATTTCCCTCACACCAGCAACCGTTCCCATTTACTGACCTGCGTCTCAGAGGCTTTCTTGGAGTTTTTGCAGGCTGGTAATTTGGAAATTTGGAAACTTGTCATACGCCATATATCCAATAAGCGCCTGCTACGTTGCCACTTTTCTATCATCTGTTTTCGTATACTGTACATGAAAACGGATGAAACTGCCATCGCAGTCCCGCCAAATAAGAAAGTCAACAATGCTTGTTATCAACGAATCTGCCCGTCTCCTCCCGTTCCCTCTCTACCCAGCCCCGTTCCCTCCCTCACCAGTCCCGTACCCTTCCTCACTAGTCTCGTAACCTCCCTCCCCAGTCCGGTTCCCTCTCTACCTAGACACGTTCCCTCCTTCCCCAGTTCCGTTTCCTTCCTCCCGCCGCCCCTTCCCTCTCCACACAGCTCCCGCTCTCGGGCATTCTTTCCGCCATCGTTTGCGGCCATGACGTCGCCACCTCCAACCTCTCCCACCATCACGCCTCACACAGTGCCTTCTACATCGCTGCCTTTGATCTCGGCACGCCACGGCCTGAACACTCCGCCCCTCCCACACCCTTCCTCGCCGACGCCTCCAACTCTGTCTCCCGCCATTCCCCCTCGTTCGCCCGACTAAAAGTTTCTCTTATCGCTGTGATCTCCGTTACCTCACTCCCGAAGGAAAAATCCTTGGGTGTGCCACCCCACCTGACCCGCCGCTCAGAGCGACTTCCCCTATGATCCGTTCTCGGATTATTACCCGTTTGGGGTGACGTCTGGTTATCGACGTCATCCGGTAGCTTTTGGATAATAAAATGAATCACCTGCGTATCTCCCGTTACCTTCACTTTCCTCCTCTTTTCCTCAGTACCTTCTCTTGTCCTTTGCTTTCTCGTCAAGCCAAGTCCCCTTAAGGGTAACAATAGTTACCGTCTTCCTCCTCTTTTTATAAGCGCCCCGCCTCTGCGGTCGCATCTCCCCGTATCCATTCCCTTCCAATCTCTCCGGTGGAGAACCAAGGTACCTGGAAAATCTTCCCCCCAAATAAAATAGCAGTGTACGAATTATCTCTTTTTGGGCTCGTCGGGGCGATCCTCAGGCTCCTTTCGTGCGGTCACGTTGAAATCTCTTGGCTCGGCGAGTCTTTCGGCGTGTGATGAACATTCGTGAGCGGCAGGGTAGCTTTTGAGTCGCCACTGACGATCGTGTGAAACGGCGAACTAACAAGCCCTTTGAATCTCAGATCCTAAGTGACGAGTCCCTTGCTGTCCGTCTGGCAGTCAACATAGGTGCAGATCATGTGACTATGTGTTACATTGTCGTCCCGATCCTTCCTCCGTATCCGTTAACCTCTTCCCCGTTGGATAATTTTATGCGACTCACGTGTTTCGTTGCCAAGGATTTCTGAACACAGTAAAAAATAGCGTATCCTTTTCCCTGTCGCGACGATCGTATCGGTCCATCGGAATACACGTCGGCCATTGCGCATACCGCGAATTGGCGGTTCGCACCCTTTGCTCCCTCCTGTTTCTACTCCTGTCCAGAGGAGGGACGACTTCTTTCTTTACCGATCCGGAATTTCCTTCATCTTGCTTCTGTCGTCCATGGTTCCTGTGAGTCTCTATTTCCCTTCTTCGTTGTCCTCACTCGAGGCTCTGACATCGCTCCCTTTTCCCACGACCGTCCTCCTGAGGTCTCCGTTCTCCTATCTTTGTCGCTCCCTGTTCAATCTATCCATTGTTGCGTTCTTGTCAACGAAAGCGTACGTACCCTCACTTTTTTTCGTAGATGATCGATCACGTCTCTCTTCCTTCGCGCGTCAATCAACCTGACTTCGGCCTCGACAGGCGTTGCTTCTCCCTATTGTATGACTTGCTCATGAGAGCTCGACCGACGGTCGTACTTTCTCTTTTGGTCTCTGACGTCTTTCGGACGTGTTCCGGGCTGCGCTTTCAACATAAAAAAAATAAACAAAACAGAAACGAAAAGTTGGGAGAGGGAGTTATCCTGAAACACGCAACTCCTCCACCGCACCTTTTTATTCTCACCTCTAAATTGATTTCGACAACCCCGCGTAGTGCGTCTCCGTTACGCAATTCTTCTCCGACTACAAATCCCTCGTTCCCGAAAATTTTCCAACGTCTTTCTTCCGGCGACCAGAGGTCGTCCTCCTTTCCCACACACCAGCGGTGTTCACATAGGCTTTCGTAGATAGCGCTAGAAGCGCTTCCCTGCAGAAGTCGTCGAATACAATACTGTACCAAGCCTCGCGGTTCGGGCTTGACAGTCCTCCTATAGTTGTGTCTTAGGGGGAGTTGGGGAATTTTGGTGATCTTGGGTAGCGTCGTCGCCCTTGCAAAGGCCACTCGCGACATCTTCGATCTTGGTACGTGGGGGACGCGTCCCTTGCTCCAGGCTTGAAAGACGACACTCTCCATCTCCTCCCTGTGTTTCGTTGTACTTCACTGCCTTCGCAAAAAAACAGATAGAAGGAGGACAGAAAGAAATAATGAAGTAGAAAGGTAGGGGAATAGGGAGGAGAATCAAAGAAAAGAGGGGAAACGACATGAAAAGGAAAGGGGAGGGACCCTCACGGTTGGTCGCTCGGAGTAAAAAAAATGACGTGAGCTGTGACATCGACAGTCGTCATGATCGACGGACTGATCGCCGTATTCAACCTCGCGGAGCTACCCATTCTCTCCGCTGGAGTCATTCTCGCCGCAGTGGTCCTCTAGGGCGTACGAGGAGGAGACTGGGGAGTGACTCTCCGTCACCTCATAAATGAAGAAAGCAAATGCCGTTTCCCTTGTCTCTTGTTTCCCTGTTTTTCTTTCCTTTGTTGCTGCCTCGAACGACGAAGTCTTTCACGAAAATATTCGCGGTCTGGCGCAGGAAGGGGCAGCCTTTCTAGGCGAGTGTGTGCGACGACTTAAACGCGGTCTTCCTCGAAGTCTGCATGTCATGTGCTCGTGTGGGAGGACCCTCCCGCTCGTCGAGCGTCGGTCTCTCAGTTCGCCAATCGTAGTCACCGCCTTTGAAACGAGTCCGGCGGCGTCGTCGTTCTGTGTTGTGGTCAGAGTCGCGCGCAATGGTTAGTGACGGGGCTTCCGGACGGCCTCGGATACTTGTGCCGTTGGCTATAGCAAGCGACACCCCGTTTTCGTATGACCGACAAGTTCCGTACCTTCCCTTAATTTTGATTAAACTTTCGAAGACTGACCAGTGTCCAATTTTCAACTTTCACCTCCCGTCCAGCAGCTCCCTGCCGACATCCCCATTTTTTTGATTAAATCATGCCCCACGAGGGCGGACCACTGATCCAAGCGTCCCTTCACGTGCGCGCGGCGGCAGCGCGTGATCACATCCAAGGAGGTGTATTACCTCAGCCTGAGACTACAGTAAATTTTCCATTCCACGGCATGGCCGCGCAGGCCATTTCATTCATGGGCGGGGGTTCCAGGCAAAATCGCTTAAGTCATTTCCTTTCCCTTCTCCTCACCCCGAGGGGTCTCGTTTCCGGCGACTGTCCTTACTCTCTCTCTCCGCGACGCGGTTCACTGCATCACTTCCAACTCGAGAGCCGCCTGATGGGTACCATCCCCAATACAATTCCAACACTTCACTCGCGGTCTTATCGCGTCCCGCATCATTCACTTCATCTCGATCGGCCTCCCTCGCATGCGCCTCTACATCAACCGCCTCTTTTCCCCTCCTTCTCCCTCGACTCGAGGGTAACCCGTTCGTCAGCCTGACACAGCCCGCTATCCTTTAGGGAATACTGTAGTCTGCTCCTCCTTTCCCTGGACGGTCACGCGACACACACACGACTACAGCATTACGCTTTTCCTTCACTTACACCCTTCCAACTGCGTTCCGCGTTCTCTTGCCTTCCGCCGTCTGGTTTCTACCAGACACTTACTCAATTAGGCACCGTCCGTCGTGCTCAGTCATTCGTAGAATACACTTCTTCCTCGGCTCGAGACACAGCGTATTAAATTGCTTACGATCGACGACTCGCCCGGGACTGGGTACGCTCGTCCGAGGGTCGCTGACCGATATGTGTTGTAGGGCTCATTCGCCTCGGTCCGCGGTGCGGGTTCTTACTCCCTGCGTCTTGTCAAGAGACAACCGAAATCACACAGAAAGAAAAAAACAAAACAAAACAGAATAGAACAAAATAAAAATAAAAGTAGTGGGTTACTGTGGTCAGTGGGTAAGTAAGTCCTCGATGAGGACGATGGTCATGTAAAAGTACGTGGTACAAAACAAGCACGTTTCTTGCTCGGTCTTCAATGTTAGCAGATCGACGGCGAACGTCCCCTGTGTGTGCCGTCGGCTGCGGGCGACAGCAACAAAAATATTGTTATTTTGGATTAAATTGCTCCCCGAGGACGGGACACTGATCCCGATTGTCATTTCACGTGCATCCGTCGATGACGGGGGTGTGTCTTCCGGTAGGCTCGATGCCTCGTCCGGGGGCACAGTATCACTTCAATTCCCTAAAACGCGTCGCTCGTCAGTCCCTTCTTGTAAAGGCGTTCCGGACGGAGAACTGCCTTACTCCTCTCGCTCCGACTTTCCTTGCTTGCGGACCCCTTTGTTTCGAATTTCTGACTCCTCCGTGTTCCCTAACCTGCTAATTCTATTGACGATGACTATCCCGCTTGCGCGTGCGCGACTTGCGGCGGCAAGGGTAACTTCTTCCTTCGGAAACACGTGACGGTCGCACTGCGGGGTAATTGCTCAATGGGCTCTCACGTCGCGTCCTTGGGCGTATAACCGTACCATTCCACCTTGAGAATCAAATTACCATTTTGATAATCGTGGTCGACGACCCGGTCGATAACGTATTCCGTGTTTTCCGTTTCCTCTCCTTTCTCTGAACTGTTTCTTTCCCCCTTCTGAAGATCTTCCAACTCATCCTCTTCTCTGGACTTTCCAAACTCGCGTAGGTCTGGAGGTGTCTCAGCTGTCGACGTTTGACTAACTAAATTATCCTGGTCCCCTGACGTAGGCGCACGGGTGTGAGGACGTTCTTCATCCTCAATTACCTCTCCTTCTTCGTTTAACTCCGGCTCTCCCAGGAACTGTAGCGCTTGACGTAGGCCAGTTATCGGCGCATAGTCCATCGGGCTTGGGGCTAACTCCACCCTATCTCGCGATATGCGTTCCTCCTGATCGCCAATGGCAATGACTACCGTATGTTGATCCGATCTTCTGACCTGATGGGGTCCTGTGGCGACTTGCGCCAGCTTGTGTTTTGGTTCGCTAGCCGTGCCCTGCTCCTTCCGGAGGAACACGTGGGACCCCGGTGGGATCTCATATTGCGGTTTGCGAAGACGTGCGTCGAAATTTCGCTTGTACCGGGCTTGTTCCTTCCGCAAACTCCTATCGGCGCTTCGCACTAGGCTCTCCAACCACGACTGCCATTTTAGGTAGTATCTTCGTGACGAGCGGAAGTTCTCCAAAGTTAGCTGCGCTTGTAACGCAATGCTTCTCGGCGCCCGAGCTAACACCAGCTCGAAGGGCGCAATGTTTGTAGTTCGATGAACTTGCGTGTTGTAGGCAAACGTGACAGCGTCGCTAAATAGGTCCCAGTCCTTCGGATGTTCTCCAACATATTTTCGCAACGCGGAAATCAGCGTGCGGTTAGACCTCTCAACTCGGCTGTTGGCTTGCGGGTGGCAGGTGGTCGTAAACACATTGCGTATGCCGAGAATTCGGCAGACATTCTGAAAGAACCCGGCCGTGAACTGTCCATTGTCGGACAGCAGCTTGGCCGGCGGTCCGTACACGACTACCCAATGGTGAACGAAGGCTTGTGCGATGTGCGCAGCTGATATCTTCTTCAACGGTACGGTTCGTACCAGTTTCGAGTATCGATCGCTGATCACGAGAATATACCGATTTCCTCATTTAGTTGTAATTAGCTCGCCGAGGATGTCGATGGCGACAAACTCCAGCGGAGCTTTGGGCGTGAACAGCTTCATTTCCTTCGTGTTTCTTCTTAACTTCACCCTTTCCCGCGCACATGCGGCGCAATTCTTCGCGACTGCATAGCAGTCTAGGGCCATCGTGGGCCAATAAAAATATCTTCTCAATGTCTTGTAAAGTTTCCTGCCTCCTGGTCGGCCTGCCAATTTTGCGTAATGGCTTAACCCTAGGACGCGGTCCCTTAACGATTGTGGTATCACCACTTGTACAAACTCCGCCGCGGTACGGCATAGAGTTCCTTTGAATTCCTCCGTCTCCATGCTGAACGTTGCCACCTTTCCGGCATCCATTTCTTCCTTGATGCGGATGCAGAAGGGGTCGACGGCTTGCTCGCGAATGAGATCCTCCGGGGTGACAGCTTGGAATTGATGGGGCGATCAGAGACGGTCCCCCGTCAAGAGCGAGGATGTCGTCTAACGCGTCAAAACTGTCCTCGTCCTCCACTGTACCCTCGGCTGGTTCGGCCATAAAGCATGGGATTTCGTCGTCGATTTTGTCGACGGTTTCTCCTGCTGTCCGTAATCTTGACAGGGCATCGGCTTGGCTGTTCGCCTTGCCCTTCTCGTTTTTGATTTCGAAATCAAATTCCGAGAGGCCGAGCCTCCATCAGATTAATCTCCCGCTGGGGTCGGTTACGTTCATCAACCACCTCAATGAGGCATGGTCGGTATGCACGATGAAGTGCTCGCCATATAGAAATGGTCTTAAAGTCTGTACGGCCCAAATTACCGCTAGACATTCTTTTTCTGATACAGAATAGTTTCTCTCGGCTGCGGCTAACGTTCTTGAAAAGAACCCGATGGGTTTACGTTGCGCATCCGGATGCGTTTGAAATAATGCAGCGCCGATTTGATAGTCGCCTGTATCGGTATCTACCGAGTAGGGTAGGTCCTTCTTCGGCACCGCCAACACCGGCGGTGCCGAGATGGCGTCCTTGAGCTTATAAAAAGCTTTTTCGCACGGTTCGTCGAATCCTTCGAACTGGGCCCGTTGTCCCTTCTTCAATAGTTGATTGAGCGAATGCGAAAATTTTCGCGTAATGTGGGACAAACCGACAGTACACATTACAAAGTCCCAAGAAGCTTCTGAGCTGGGTCTGCGTTTGAGGGTACCTCACTTTTTCCAACGCCGCGGTGCGAGCGGCATCAACCTCCAATGTACCTGGCCGAACGACATGCCCCAGGTACTTAATCTTTTCGACGAAAAATTCACACTTGCGAAACTTGAGCTTCACACCTGCATTCTCCAATACAGACAGTATTTCATCAATATGAACAATGTGTTCTTCCCAAGACTTGCTGAAGATGATGATATCATCCAAATACACCAGACACAACTTCCATCGGAACGGAGAGAGCAGTATATCCATGGCTCTCTGAAATGTCGCCGGCGCGTTGGTAAGCCCGAAGGGCATTTTGAAAAACGATACAGACCTGAGTGACACGAAAATGCGGTCTTGTCGCAGTCGCACTCAGGGATGGGCATCTGCCAATATCCTGAAATCGCGTCCAACGCGGAGAAAACCTTGGTGTCACTAAGCGAGTCCAGGCACTCGTCCATGCGCGGTAAAGGGTACGTGTCCCTCACCGTCACTGCGGTCAGCCTGCGGTAGTCTACGCAAAAACGCATTGACCCGTCTGGCTTGGGCACCAGCAACACGGGCGACGCCCATTCTGACTGCGCCGGTTCTATCACTCCTGCCTCTAACATCCTCTGTACTTCAGCGTCTTAAATCTCGCGGACTTTAGGTCCTGCCCGGTACGAAGCTTGTGCGATGAGACGAGTCTCGGGGATCAACTCGATCCGATGGACTGTGGTATTAATTTCACCAAGCGTCCCATCCCACATCCTTGAATACTTCTTCAACATCCGACGGAATTCTTCGCGCAGGCGGTCCGGCACGTGACTCAGGTCGAGTTCCTCCACGTCCAGCGGTGGCGGCTCAATCCTGCGTTGCAGCTTCGTAGATGCCGACGCGGAGAGCTCTGCCAACCGTTCTTCTGGCTGGTCCTCGCGGCCTTGATCCGACGGTTCGCATTTTGTCTCGCCCGTAGGCGTCTTGGTAGAATTAGGAAATTTTTCCTTCTGCCTTTCCTGAATTCCGAGAACTTCACCAATGGTGGTTTTGCTCTCAAGCACGGCCCTTGGGTGCGGTAATAATTCTGCCACCACTTGGCCTTTTTGCACCCTGACAGGGTACGTCCTAAAATTCGCAACGAGTAAACGAAATGGCCTGCCCGGCTCAACCAGGACGACACCATTCGTGCACGTCAACCCGTGCCTTTCGTACAACGACGAGTACGGCTGAGCCACAACCAAGCCCGCCCTCTTCGAGGTGCATTCCACGACGCGTTGCGTCCCTGGCTCGATAGTCGTGGCTCTTGCCACTTTTACCTTAGGGGAAATTCGCTCCGCCTTTCCATCATTCTCGTACTCTCCCGGGACGAGATTCTTCTTCCCTTTTCTCGTCGAGAACCACCTAATTATCGGAACCTCTGAGAAATCCGCCAACTCAACCGTTTTCTTCCTTGGATAAATTGCTTCCACAAACCGGTCACAGTAGTCCGCGCCTAGAACTAGCGGGACGGCTAGTTTTTCGCATACAATAAACTCGGCTGCGGCCACAAATTTTCCAAGCCTCACAAGCATTCTAATTGTGCCGAGAGTCCGGAGTGGCCTATTGTTCCCGTCGCCAATGTCTTGGGTCGGTCCGTAGGATACCAACATTTCCATTCCTGCCGGAAGTTCTGACCTTCGAACCAAATTCGGTCCGGCACCTGTCTCCAACACGGACAACACTCGGCTCATCAATCCGACCGTTGGTCCAATATCCACGTAAACTTTATAGTTTTTTCGCGCGAGGACCAAGATCTTGTCAGGACATTCTTGTCGCTTTACCTTGTACCAGGGCCTATGAATTTGATCCATCGGACGATCCTTGTCTCGACTTAGAATTTTCTTGACAACAGTCGACTCCTTCGGCTTACCCCCTATTTCAACTACCTCCTCGTCGAGGCCTTCCCTTCTTGCTACAGACGGGGAACGGGACTGAGTCCCGGACGTAGTACGTTGAACCTGCGCCTCTCGTGACTCCCTCGAGATTCCCCTCTCTAGTTTCCCTGCGGCGGCAGGTTCCTTCTCACGTCCGACGACGCGGGCCCCGCGGCGGGCCTTCTGAAAGGTTGTGTCGACCTCGGCGTTGAAGCACTCGGCGTGCTCGCCGTCTGCGATTCGAACCAATTCTTGACCTTCAGATAACTCGTCGATGGTATCCCTAACCTCTCCATCGGAGACAACGCCTCATAATTTCCCAAAACTCGGTGCATTTCCCGGAGGGAAAGAATGTACGTTGGCCGGGCGTGCCCCTTTTCGTAACAATGATAGCACACCAGTACGTGCTTCTTGACGGGATATTGCGGCCTAAGTCCTCCACGGGCCAGCGGCCTTCCTTGATGTTGCGGCCTTCCCATCCAGCCTGGCCTTCGAAACGTTGTACCCTTGTCTTCCATCGGAATGCGCGGCGCCGGCGTGTGGTCGCGCCCCCGGAACATCATCACGGGATCCGTGGGCTCTGAAAACGACTCCGTCGTGTATGTGGGCGTCGGTAAAGTTGACGACCTGCTTGCCTCGTAGTCCTCGTGTCCGTAACCCTCCGATGGCTCAATGAACTCGCCTTCGGCTACCAATGCTCCTTCATAATGATTTTCGCTGCTTCCGTGCGCACCGCGTTCATCTGACGCGGAGATTGACTCGTCTGAGTGGACGGCGGCGTGACCTTTACGACCGGGATAAGAAGCCCTCGGCTTCTTCCCCGCCCTGAACGTCGACGGCGTCTGAATCGTGACCTTCTTGGTCTTCTTGTCCTTGGCGCGGCTCGCCGAGCCATGCGCCTTTGCGTAATTTACCAATCTCAAAAATGAGACATCTCGGTTATCTTGTCGATACTGCGAGACCATGGGCTTAATACTGGCATCTAGCCCCTCGATGAACATGATCACCTGCTCCTCCATGGAATAAACATTTCCACAGCGATTACTCGCGTCTGATAGGCGAATGTAAAATTCCATCTCGTCTTCAGACGGTCTTTGCTGAACTTCTCGCAATGCGAGCACGGCTGGACGGATCGCCTCGTCGGTTGCGAAACTCCTCCACAACCACTGTACGGCCTCCGGCCAAACGGACACCTTTCCGTGATGGGACCTGGCCGTCTGAGACACCGAAGTGTACTGTCTCAAGGCGATGCCGCTTACAAATTCGGGCAACAAGCGGATCGCTTGCCCCTCGTTCATTTCTTGAGTATCAAACTCTTGAACTAACTTTGCCAAAAATCCAACACAAGGACCCCGTCCTCACCTGTGAACGTGTTGTCCTTCTTCACCTTAGGCGGAATATCTCTCCTGATTTTTCGCACGGCTGTCCGCCGGGAACTTGACAAATATGTCTGCGGGTTCCGCAAGGGGTACGTTCGGTACGAAAGTAACTTCTTGAAGAGGTAGTTGGTCGGATTCAGCTCCTCCAACTCCTCCAATCGCGGCCCGCGCCGCGTTGCGACATCTTAGGGTTCCGCGTCCTTGTCTCTCCGCGAGGCGGACGAAGTGATCCCGCCCCGTCTGGAGGTAATTTTCTTGCCCTGCGAAATTCCTTTTCCTTCCTCTGAACGATGTTCGGAATTGCTGGCATGGTTCGACGAAACGTCGTCACCATCTTCGGAAAGGCCATTCGACTCGGTCATTGAGTCTTGGTCCTCCGGCTCGTCACTACAGTGACTCTTGCTCCTACGTCACAGATTCTTCTTCGAAGTCTTCGACTTAGAACTCCGCTGTACAGCGGCCTTGTCCTTCTTCGATCGACGGTCGCCATCTCGACCCGTTGGGAGCGGCTCTTGCCCGGCGGCCTGTTCAAGGTCCTTGAGAAGATGAGCGGCGCGGTCAAACCTGTCGTCGATACTGGCTCTAAATTTCCCCAGGGATTCTAAAGCTTGATTCGCGTCGCGCCTTGCGTCCTTGACTGAAATTTTCAACCAAGCTAGGACCTCCGGCTCCAGACCGTCGGTCGCATCACCTCGCTCCTTCTCGACGAGATCCACTCGAGCCGATAGTGTAGTGCACTGTACTCGGTACCGGGACAGCTGTCCTAATCTCGCCAAAATCGCGCTCGCCGCCACCACGTGGACCACGGGTACACGTGGACTCCTGTCTCTCTGCCGGACCATACCGGTGGACACGTGTGAGCCCTCTGCCACCTGTCGGGTCTATAGGGGCCGTTACTTGGTCCCCTCGGGGCTACACCCGTTATATTCTAGTTACTCTAATTTACAGTATAATTTAGCTTCGCCATGACGGCGACGGGGACTATATAGTCAACCCGATGATGATCAAAGTAAAGAGGCACGAAGCCTCGGGTCTTTTACCTTGGTTTCTGGATTCCAGGTTGTAGCCTCGACTCGGTACTGGCTCGCCCATACCGACCGAGCCATCTACACCCCTGGAATCCCAACTGCCTTCCCCGCGCGCGTCGACCCCAACCGCGCGAGCTCTACGTTAATTACTGTGCTGTCCGTTCTGTTAGTTCTGTTTTTCCTTTAATTCATCCTCTTTATTGCTGACTACGTTGCTACTTTCCTACCGCGCAAGCCGCGCCCGGATCCCGGTTCCGGTCATCCACCGGGTGGTCTCCCGAATTTCCTTACGCGTTCGAACGCGCGTCGCTCTGCCTACAGCCGCCACCCGTGGCTGTAGAGCACGACAGATAGCTCTCCTAAAACGGTGTGGAACTCGGATGCTTGCAACTCCAGTTGCTTCCGGACGAGGGCTAATTCAGCCTCGAAATTTTTCGTCATCTCTTGGCGAATTTCCTCGCCCATCTTCTCGAACCTGTAGGACGGGTTATCCTTGTCGGCATCAATCCCCGTCGGGGATTCTTGACCTTCGGGATCCGTGGCCGTATTGGCCTGGCTTCGGGTGCGAGGACCTCGCGGGATCCTCGACGCCCTTGCCGATCCGCTCCTACTCGCCCCGGGACCGACGTCCCCGGGTGCGCTGGTTGACATCGTTCGGCGTAGCAAGCGAACCTAAAAAAAGGTACGAACAAAAAAAGAAATAAAAAGAGACTCCGTTACCCAGACCACTTCCTTGTCGTAGACAGAACTATTTCTAGGTCGGGAGACCACTTTTGTAGTGCAATGTGCCTGGCAGGTCGCGAACACAGTCCGACGGTCAAACAAAAAGAAGAAAAAGAGCAACAGCAACAACCACTGCCAATGGCACGCGCTACGGAGCGTTCGAGACTCGCTTTCCCTTGTGTGGGCTTGCGGCCCACGGTAGCTCGACTCCGACGGGAGGGTTAAGGAAAGATACCCGGCCCGGGAGGATAATGGTTGTAGAGACTTGTGAAGACTTGAGTGCTTGACGAGTGCGGGTTGGGCTTGTCTACGAGAATGTAACCGCGGTTCGCTGGGTTGTAAGGCCAATGCTCGACGAGCGTCTTCAGCACCTTGGGTATAATTCAAGGTCTTCGACGGGGGCTTGTTCAGCACTATCCGACGGGATCGTAACCGTGTAGCAACGCTCCTACCGACGTGTTGCCCGATGGCTAAAAACACGCTCACCAGCGCGATCGCGATCGCTGTAGGTGGTACCAACTCTGTCTTATACAGTAAGACCTTCGACGGAGGCGTCGTTACAACAGCCTTCCTACGGAACTTGAAACAGTAGCAGCGCTACACAACGTGTTGCCTGATGGCTGAACCCCTCCACCGGATCGATCGCAAGCGACTCCAATGGAACCAACACAATTAAGGGAAAAATTGATGTAGAGATAGAAAAGGATAGGAATTAGAGATAGAAAACGTAAAAGGATAAGGGAAAGGAATGGGACCCCGAGAAATAGAGGATGTCGTTAGCAGCGTAGAAGTGAAGCGCGTCGCGTGAACGGCAGCGGTCTTCGACGAAGGCGAGATCTAACTCCAGCAACTCGCGTTGGTATGTTGACTTTGTCGGTCAAAGGGCTAAGTTATATAGAGCCCCGCCGGGGCGAGTACAGTAGCTCCCGGCTCTAGACTCTAGATCTAATTAGTAAATAAATTAAATAATTAAAATAATCGTGCGCTTCGTCGCACACGTGTGTCCCCCAAACCCGGACTACAGTATCCAATTTTTTTCCTTTTTCACTTCTTTTCACCCCCCTTTTCAGGTGCGTATTGCACTACACAAACGTCACCATGACGAGGACACAAGAAGGGAGAAGCCGGAAAGAAAGGGGCATTCACCCGCTGATGGCAGTACTTCGGCGATGGGCACCAACGATTGTGGAGGTTTTGTACAATTTCATCGGGCCACAGGCGCGAACCGCGATCGCCTCAGGAAAAGCGGTGCAGAGAGACTACGGGAACGTCGAAAGAGATTTCTACAGAGCTGTTGTAGCAAGGATCGGAGGATCGATGGAGGAATGGCTATTCGAGTACGCCAATCATGGGAGCGTACGGCTAGCATGGGGAGGCTACCGGGCAAGATACCGGCACCGTCGGCGAAGTCTCGTTCGATGCCGTCGAGATCGCGCAACCCGATCACAGAGAACCACTTTGCTGCTGCGTACAGTAGGGAGTAATGGTGCGTGGATTTATCGTGTAACTCCTCAAGTGAGGGATATCGCTGCGAGGCAGCGACGAGAGGAGTATGACCCGGATGAAGAGCCGATTCGGCTGGGTCGAGAGGAGGAGGTAATCAGGGGATTGAGGGGAGCTCTTGAGGGTAGCCAGAATGGTATGAGAATCCCACACCGGCACGACCTCGCCGGACACGGGGGTCCTCCGGTTCGGGTGAGGGTCCCGATGGAGGGACAGACGTGTCGGACATCAGCCACGTGGAAGAAAGGTCGTCTTGTCCTTGCTCGACCGTCTTTTAAAAAAGGGTTCCCGCACGCTGGTAGGAGGGAAAGTAGCACTAGATAGTGCAAGGGGAGACCTTCGGTCGAAGGATGAGGACGATGGATGGACGCGCGAGGTGGAAGGAGAAGAAAAAATCGGAAGATTACACGAGGGGTTGGCGGTGGGCAAGGACGCTCAGAACGGGGATATGTAGTGCAATACCCGTCTCGGGTAGGGGGTGAAAGGAAATGAGAAAAGGAAAAAATTGGATACTGTGGTCCGGGCTGGAGGACACACGTGTGCAACGATGGGCACGATTATTTTAATTATTTAATTCTATTTACAAATTAGATCTAGAATCTAGAGCCGGGAGCAACTGTACTCGCCCCTGCGGGGCTATATAGCATAGTCCAGTTACCAACCCAAGTGAGTAAAGGTAACCCGAGTTGCCGGAGTTAGATCTCGCCTTCGTCGAAGACCGCTTCCGTCCAGGCGACGCGCTTCACTTCTACGCTGCTAACGACATCCTCTATTGCTCGGGGTCCCATTCCTTTTCCTTATCATTTACCATTACCTATCCTTTTCTATCTGTTGGTGCCATCGGCATTGGTTGCGACCGATCCGGTGGAGGTGTTTTAGCCATCGGGCAACACGTTGTGTAGCGCTGCTACTGTTTCAAGTTCCGTAGGAAGGCTGTTGTAACGACGCCTCCGTCGAAGGTCTTACTGTATAAGACAGAGTTGGTACCACCAACCGCGATCGCGATCGCGCGGGTGAGCGTGTTTTTAGCCATCGGGCAACACGTCGGTAGTACCGTTGCTACATGGTTATGATCCCGTCGGGTAGTGCTGAACAAGCCCCCGTCGAAGACCTTGAATTATACCCAAGGTGCTAAAGACGCTCGTCGAGCATTGGCCTTACAACTCAGCGAACTGCGGTTACATTCTCGTAGACAAGCCCAACCCGCACCCGCCGAGCACTCAAGTCTTCACAAGTCTCTACCACCATTATCCTCCCGGGCCGGGCATCTTTCCTTACCCCCCCGTCGGAGTTGAGATACCGTGGGCCGCAAGCCCACACAAGGGAAAGAGAGTCTCGAACGCTCCGTAGCACGTGCCATCGGCAGTGGTTGTTTCTGTTGCTCTTTTTCTTCTTTTTGTTTGACCGTCGGACTGTGTTCGCGGCCTGCCAGGCACATTGCACTACACGCTTCCTTCGTCCGCGGCGTCCGCGTCCTTTCTTCTTTCAGGACGTCGTTCGTCGAGAAGGGCCTTCACGTTACCCGTGGCCCCTCGCGTGGGGTTATCTTGGGGCATCCCGGACCTTTGAGGTCCGGTCTGATCATCAGATCGCGTTCTGGAGCTGATCCCTGGAACGGTTCTTTCCTCCGTCGCGAGCAGTGGTTTCTGGGAAGCATTCGTGGGTAAATCGGGGAACCGCGCAGTCGTATTTACCCCTAATCTTTTCCCGAGGAACTACTGTCTCCGGACGATCTAGCGTCTTCTTGACCGGCAAACGTTTGCCGTGTATCGCGAGAGGACCCGCTGGTTTCTCAGTCGTCTATTTCTTCTTCGTGTATGCCACTCGGCGTGAGCATAACGGGTGCTGCCTTCGGTTGGCTTGGATCGTTCGTGGGTAGGGCCACCCGTTCGTCACGCTTGCAGGTGGGGAAATCTGACGTAACTAGATCCCGTAGATACATCATTGCTCCTTCTACGTCGCCCGTCGATGGTCGACCCCTTTCGCGGTAATCCTCACGGCGGGGATACGTGGAGGGCGCTCCCCTTTGTTCTTGGCCCGCACGTGGCGGAGGTCGCCGTTTCGAATCGTTAAACCGTACTTGGCCTCGGCCGCCTTGATTGACGAAACCTCGAGAGCGGTCCGTCGCTACTTGTGTGATGAGTTTGCGCATATGCGGACGCGTCTTCAGGTAATATAGGTAGCTTTGGTACGCGGAGTACAACTGTTGTTCCTGCCTGAGGAACGGGCATTTGTACAACGTATGCCAAACGATCCGACACAGCCACCAACGGTACTGCTGTGAGTTGGGCGGCACAATCGAGAGTGCTAGGCCCACTTGCTCGTTCGTGAGCTTCGGTACTTTCGCTGGTACAAAGCGTCCGATGCGTTTCGCAATGTCTAGCTCCGAGACGGCATCCGTAATCGAAGGAGTTGACGTCGTCGCGCCTGTATTTGAAGACGCGAGGTCTTGGAGCCCGGGTACGACCATCACAGGTTCGAAGCGGGAACCGGCAGGGGCGTCCAACAGACCTGCATTTCCTGCGACGAGGCCTCGGCCTTCACGTTGTTCTTCGACATACAGCGAGGATCCAGAAGAAGTTTTAGAGCTAGCTGTAGCCTTGAGTGAACGAATTGTTCGCTGAGCATGGACACCGATGTCCGGCAACGCCTTCCCCGATCTCTCACGATGCGTGTTACCCTCCGCTAGTGCTATGTGGCGAATCAACGATAAGTCCGTGCGCTTGTTTGCGGCCAAGCGTTGGACGGCCGAAGCTACGACGTCTCGGGTCTCGGGGGCCAGGCCTCTTACGTAGTAGTTTACAAGGGCGGCGTCTGAGAGTACATCGTTGCAAGCGTACGCTTCGACCTCGAGCCGATCTGCGTGCTACGCATTTTCGTTCTCATACGGGAGTTGGCGGATGGTCGTGACCTTCTCATAAGCTCGATTGAGAATGTCATCAGTCAATTACCACTGGATAAACGTTTCGACGAGTGTGGGCCACGTAATCGAGGCACTCGTCCGGAGAGTACCAGAACGTATGGCACTCATCGTGAATGAAGTGTACAGCTGCTCTGCCGCACGCTCGAGGAAATGCGCAACGACGCGAACGGCGACCCCTTCGTGGAGACGCTGGGCATTGAACGTTATGCTCAGGTCCTCGAAAAATGGGAGTAGGCCAATCGCCGATGATCCGTAGAATGGCTTCATGGTAGGTCGAATGCCACGACAGCGTCTCACGTATTTCGCTTGGTGACCGGCGTCACTTTCCGTAACAAAGTTTGACGTGTCCTCCAAACGATAGAGGCGATAGTCGACGACGTGTTGGAATTCTTGAATTAAGGTAGTAGAAAGCTCGAGGCCGGGCTCGCGCAGACCGAGCTGACCGAGGGGGGTTACCGCAAGGCCTGGGCCTCTGCATCCGGAACGGATCTGAGACGGTAGTGCCTTTTCGTAAGGCCTTCCCACGTGGGCTAGCATTCGATCCCTCAACCGGGCGGTTTGTTCAACGTGAGAGGTTTCTTCCGGAGACCCTCTTTGTTCGGAGCGTTCCGTACGAAGAGGAAATGGCTCGAAAAGATGCAACACGATTGGCGAAGGCCGAGAATCGTCGCGAAATCTCGCAGGCGATTGGGGACACGTGTCCCTATGCTCTCGCAGGAGGTTCGCACATGTGCGTTGCTGTTGTACTTGAGTTATCAAATGCGCGAACGCGTGCATTTGTTCGGCAGTCGGGCCGCACGGACGATCTGCGGAGGAATCGTACGGAATGTGACTTTCGCAGAGAACGAGTCGAGATTCTATCGTATCGACGTGAGCACGGAGGCTCTCCAGTTTCTGCGTGAAGGATTCATATCGGCCCAACATCATGTCTCGTAGATTTCCACGGCATCGTTCGTATACATCGTCGTACACGTCCTCTCGGAGTGCGTCTCGAATGTCGTCGAGGTTTCGAAGCATCTGCTCATACGTAGGCAGTGGCGACGCCGAGGTAGCCGGCTGTATGTCGGGACGGTTTCCAGAGACATTAGTCGGAACGTCACTCCCTGCGCGCGGAGCAGGTGGATCCGCGGCTTCGGAGCCGTCGACGGATCGGTGAGGAGAACTCATGGGCAAGGTAAACTATCGGATACTATTGATGCCGTACGTGGCAAATACGTAAGTGATCGTACACTTCTAGGTCGGGAGACCAGTGTAGTATAACACGCCAGCGCTCAACCGACTACGAAGGCGGGAGCGGGCTCAGGGCGTATACTGTAGCTCGAAGTGCCATGTCACTGGGCGTACGTGCCAATAAGCGAATGGGAACGTGTCCCTGGTAGCGTGGTAGAGTCTTGAATGGGTTCGACACCCCAACGAGCAACGGCTGGCAGATCGACGAGTCGACGCGTGACTCGGCGCCCTTGCGGTCTGGGCGACGGCGCGGAGTCCGGATCCTGGCACGGAGCCGCGCTGTCGTAGCGCCTCACCCTCGAGTGGGTGGTCGGAACGTAGAACGGAAAACAGAAGGGAAAAAGGCCAAAAGACCTACGAAAAAGAAAGGAAAACGTAGACGACTAGGGGTCCGGAATTGACCAGACTAGCCCTCCGTGTGCTGTCGACGGTCCTCTCTTCATTCCCCTAGCGGCCTCCTTTATTAACTACGTAATACTGTGCTTCTTACACCTTAAAGCGTAACGGCGCCAATACAGAGGAGACTTCGTAAATACTATTGCGCCGTTGCGCTACAGTACTGTACCCGAGGTACTGTAAGGATCGGTCGCCTTACACGCAACATTAGACGCATCCGAAAAATGACAGTCGTTGTCATAACGTTTGCCACGTGGTTGACGTTTCCACGCGGACAGTATTTTTGTGTAGATAGGACACGCGCCCTTATGCTACACGAAGAACCGAACGACTGGCGACCCGTGGGGTATTAGTCGTACTCACTGTCCGATAGTAAGCGCAACTACAGCGCTACGGAGCGCGAGTGCTTCGCCGTATTGTGGGCCGTCCGCACACTACGGCCGTACGTGGAAGGAACGAAGTTCACCGTCCGAACGGATCATGAAGCCTTGAGGTGGCTCATGTCCCTCACCGAGAGTTCCGGAAGACTCACCCGGTGGCGGCTACGTCTGGCTGAATACGATTTCACCATTCAGTACCGCCCCAGGCGCGTGCATCAGGTGCCCGATGCCCTGTCACGCCTCGTGTCCTCTCATGTCGCCGATGACCCTCGCCCCACCGTCGAGGTGGATGACGACATTCCCACCTTCGACGGGGGTACGACCGTTCGAGACGTATCGAACGAGCTCGTGGACTACGCTTGTACCGCGAGCTGTGATCATCAGGCCGTCCATGTATTCGTAACGACACGGAACCAAGCCGAAGCCCGAACAAGGTCGCGCGTACGGATGCGCGACGAACGGCGAGGCGACGACGACGCCCCCGCTCTCCAAGGACCCAATTCGTTTTGGGAGGAGAACGAAGAGTTCGACGCCGCCGACATCCAGCGCGCTGAAGACCGCGAGGCTGGGGCGCCCGACACCCGGGTCGTACTGCCGCAGGACGACCTCCCGGCCCCTCTTACGATAGAGGAGATAGCCGAGGAGCAACGCGTGGATGACTTCTGCCAAACCGATTTGGCACAACAGTCAGAGTCCCGAGACTCCGCGTTCTTCGAGGACCACCAGGGGGTGCTCAAGCGGAGACACCCCTTCGACTCTGACATCGTACAGGTGGTGGTACCTCGGACGCTCCGCGCCCGGCTCCTTCGCCTGTGCCACAACCCGGCCATTGCGGGACACCCGGGCCAGAATCGTATGTACTCCGCACTTCGACGCGAGTACTACTGGCCCCATCTCGCTGCAGATGTCGCTGCCGCGGTGCGAGGGTGTCGGACCTGCGCGATGAACCGGGTCAAGTTGCGGAAACACCTCAACCGTTTGAGGTTGTTCCCCGCCAAGCGGCCACTCGAGAGCCTCGCGATTGACATCTTGGGTCCGCTCCCCAAGACGAAGACAGGGAAACGATTCCTCCTCGTTATCACAGACCGCTTCACTAAGTTAACGCAAGTTGTCGCGCTCCGAACAGTGACCGCGTACACTGTTGCGATACCATTCCGTGACGCGTGGGTCTTCAAATACGGCGTTCCGCGTTCGCTGTTGTCGGACAACGGTCCTCAATTTAACGCAAAGTTCTTCCACAGCGTGTGTCGCGTAATGGAGATAATTGCCTTATATACGTCCGCGTATCATCCCCAGACGAATGGGCAGGTTGAACTTTACAACCGTGTAGCATAACCGCCGACTACTGTACTATATATTAAGATTTAGAATTAGATCTAACGCTGTAAGGTACGGACCTTACAGCGTGCGCGCGCGCATACCTTACAGCGCGCGCGCACTAACACGTGTAGCACACGTGTAGCACACGTGTACTGTCAGCCCCGATGGCTGACAGCGTTACAGTGCGGGCCGGCCCGCACTGTCTACAGTAAGCCGACTACAGTACAGTCCGTACCGTACTGTAGACGGTTAATTAACTTGTACAATAACTATAGGGAGCGACCGCCGGCGGAAGAGACCAGGGGAGGCAACCCTCCACCGACGGTCGACCACCCAGCTTACTCTACTCACACCGCCATTCCGCGAGTAGTTACCACCGAGCGGGTAGTGGACGCGCGCGACACCGCGGCGAGCTGCGATCCGCCTCCGCCCGTCAGTACCGGATCGTCAACCGGTACTGCTCCGGGGCGTCGAGGCGTCGATCCACTCGCCTACGCGCGCGTCCCCGCCGACCACGCTCTACCACCCGCTACCGGCCCGCCTCCGGTGGCGTTGGTTGGTTCAAGACCCTCGGTACGCCGATCTGGGGTCTTCCGCCGAACATCGCGAACACCCCCTCCGCCGGGTGTGGGATGTTTATGTGACAAACCGGACTATCGCGTCGATGCTTCGAAACTATGGCAACGAGCATCAGGATGATTGGGACGTGGACGTGGGACCGCTTACGTAGGCGTACAATTCCCACGTACAACGAACCACGCGTACGACACCCTTTGAGCTCGTGCTCAGCAGACCCTTGCCGGAGTTCTCTCTTCGAAGAGCCGACGGGGACGCGCCCCTCCGGACAGGTGAACTCAAGCCGCAGAGTTCCTCAAGACCTTGGACGAGACGATCTAAAAAGCTTACGAAAGCATGCATCGTACGCAATCCCGCTACAAACGCGACTTCGATAAACGCGTACGAAGAATTAACACGCGACTCAAGCCTGAGGATTACGTATACCTCAACCCCACCGATGGGGAGAAGACGTCGAACAAGCTCGCGTCACCTGCCGTTGGACCATACCGCGTACTGGCCAACGACAAACGAACCATCACGATCGACCGTGATGGGGTGACAAAGCGCGTCTCTGCAGACCGCTGCGTGTATGCGCCCCCTCCGACGGACGCACCACGAGCAAGTGCAACAACTCCAGGTGACCTTGCCGACCATGTCACCGAGGGCACGCAGTATGCTGTCGAGCGTCTGCTCAAGCATCGCGTGGTAGAGGACGGAACTACGGAGTTCCTAATCAAGTGGGCTGACTACGACCAACCCACTTGGACTTTACGAACACATGTCCCTGAAGAGCTAGTGTCGCGATACGCGAAACGACTGAGAACGCGTACAGGCAGGGAACTCACCTCCGAAGTGAACGCGGTCGTTCACTCTTGAGGAGGGGGCCCTGTAGTGCAATAAGGGGTTGCACAATGGGGTGAAGGGAAAAGAAACTAAGTTGGAATGTGAATACCGTAGTCCGGGATTGGGGGACAAACGTGTGAATATTTGCACAGCTTTTATTTTAATTATTAATTTTATTTAGTTAATTAGTCAGTATTAATTTTGCTGACATTAGATTAGATCTAGGATCTGGCGCCGCGAGATACTGTAGTGGCTCCGGCGGGGCGATATATACTTTAGCCCACTGGCCACCAAGTCAGTAAAGGTAACCCGAGTTGTCGGAGTTGAATGTCGCCTTTGTCGAAGTCCGTCTCTACCAAGACGCTCCCTTTTACCTAAGCCTCCGGCATCCTACAGCGCTCGGGGGTCCCCTTCCTTTTTCTTTTATTTCCTTATCCTTTTCTATTTCTAATCCTACCTATTTTCCCTTTTCTTGTGTTGGTGCCATCAGCCTCGGTTGCGACCGAACCGTTGTAGGTGTTTCGAGCCATCGGGAGGCACAGTTGGTGTAGCGCCGCTACTTTCATCTCATCCCGTCGGGCTGCGTTGCGACGCCCCCGTTGAAGGCCTTGTAGCGTTACAAGGTGTCGAAGAAGCTCAACGAGCATTGGCCTTACAACCCAGTGGAACCGGGGTACCTAAGTACGCGCCCCACTCCACACTCGTCGAGCAGTTCTCTTCGCAAGTCTCTACCACAAAGATCCCGAGCCGGGCTGTTTCTCTGTGCTCTCCTATCAGGGATCTCAGCTACTACGAGTCCCAAGCTCGTTTAAACGGAGAAGGGAGAGTCGGACACTCCGTAGCGCTGTGCCGTCGGCAGTTCTTCTTTTTGTTGCTGTTGATATTTTTGCTGGACCATCGGACCGCGGTCTCTACCTGACAGGCGCATTGCACTACAGGCCCCTAACCGCTTCGTCACAGAGTAATTAACACGTCGAGGTTAGGAACAGATGACGCGGGCGGACAGACAAATGCACCCGACCGAGGGTGGCAAACGAAAGAGCGAGACGCTAAAACGTATTGACAGTCAAGCTCATCGAACAGGACCGACGTCGCCGACAAATCGCGAAAAGTGAAGACAGCACGGACTGTACAACGAAAATGGCAAGCCCTGTAACAGTGAGTACAGGAGGGGTGGATACGGTCTTCCATGGAACGGGAGAGCGTCACGATAACACTCGCCGATCGAGTGCTCGAATCAGAAAACAAGAGCGACGCCAATACGTATGGACAGTCCAAGCTCACTGCGCGACACACAAATACCAAGCGGCCCGAACCGCTGGTAACGAAGCGTGTCACGTAGTTGCCAACGAGAAGCAGGAGGGCGACGTAGCCCGCCTAGCTAGGGAATAACGTGAACGGTCGCGACGAGCACCCCTCATAGGGAGACTCAAGATCGCGCGACCGCGCACGACCGACGAGGCACAGATGGGAAAAGGACGCGCATATCCCCTGCCCCGTTTAGTGGTCATATATGACCACTAAATACCCATTTTCACCATATCTTAGCCAGTTTTCGGATTTAGGTAAGAAAAGTACAGTTGTTGACCGAAAAAAGTCAGCTGAACTCATTTGTGGCTACGGACTACCCCAAAACATTTTGCAAATAGGCTGTAATGAGGTCTGGCTCCCAACAGACGCCGTTCGGGCCAGAACAGTATTGGTCGTACCGATTTCGTTTGGCCAAATTATGCGCATTTTAATCAAAAATTGACGTCGGATACAGCATGCTCTCTCGTAACGGCAGCGGAGGTGGCGGTGTTGTTGGCGCTGGAGAACGAGGCCCATCGCGGAAGCTTTTGCTGCTCAAGTGCGAGACTGGCCATGGAGAAAGCTCTGAAGGATCCATTGCAATGCAATGAGATCGCGGAATTGAAGGATTTGGATACTTTGTTTGCGGCATACACTGACTGAAGCTCTTCGCTCGACAGTGAAGATTCCTGGCGCAAAGACACGGAGTTTGACAACAAGTGGTTGTCGTCAGGGAAGGGAGTACGGAGAGGGGGACGGCACGGCCGTGGACGAGGAGATGGACGCGTTGGTGCGCGCAGGGGTAGAATCGGGGACGGAAGAGGAGATACATCGCCCGATTCTTTCGAGACTCCCGCGGGCGAGCCTCTGCTTTCTGACCCAGAGCTGGCAGTAGCGGAACTGCATGAGTGTAATTTGCAAGTGGGTACCATGGCATTGGCTTCAGCTGACCACTACATCCCGCGTGAGGACGACGAATCTTGTTCTGATGCTTACCAAAAATGTATTGAAGAGAGAAATGGACTTCGAAGTGTTCGAGGGAGCGGTAGATGCGGTCGTTGGCGCGTAAGGGGTCACGGGCACGGCAACGTACGTAGAGCAGGGAACGCGAAAGGCCGTGGTAGAGGAGGCACGGGTAGTCAGCGTGCAGAAGATGCTCTTTGAACCTTTCCTACTGACCTTCCCTCTTTTGAACCGCTTCGAAATACCGATGTGGCTCTGAAGGGAGAGCCGGATAGTCGGAGGCGTGTTGGATCGTCACCGGCACCGTTGTTCGAATTTGAGCACTACTTTCCAACCCACATATTAAATACAATAACGAAGAACAGAATAAATCTGCTGAGCACGCGCAGCGTACAAATACGTCTGAGACAGCGCACAAGCAGAAATTACGTCGGTGGGAGCCATTGGCGGCGGATGAATTACGGAGATGGATTGGAATCGTTATTTACATGGGCGTGTTCGCTCTGCCACAATCGCTTGACTACTAGAAGGACAAAGCCGGCTTACCGCCGCACGAGACGCCCAGCGTGATATCTCTAGTTCGTTTTCAACAGATCAAAAGATTCATCCAAATGTCGGATTTTGAGTCAGATGATTGCAAACAATTCTTCATCAATAAGCTCGAGCCACTCTTTTCGCACGTGAGGAAAACGGCCAGAAAACGGTGGAAGCCATGGCAAAAATTGGCAGTGGATGAGATGATGTGCATAAGTTTCAATCGCAGCGGTGAGACGGTCAAGATGCGCAACAAGCCCATCAAGTCTGGATAAAAGTTTTGGGCCATCTGCGATCGTGGCTATGTTCTGCACCTCTTATAACACTCAAATCATGGTGCGGTCACCTAACTGCACCACGAGGGGGATTCGTCCGCTCGTAGGCAATGGTCTCCCATTGGCGTCCGCAATCGTCGAGATTTCACCCGGAATAAGCCGCGCCTCCCATCCGGAGGGAAGCGTGTCGACACGTACGAAATTGGAGCCAGCTCCTGTATCCAATATTGTGAGCTGGCGCACCAATGCCCACGGTGATGATCCAAGGTCTGCGTAGACTTTGTAATTCCGCCGAGACACGCAAGCACTGTCTCGGGATGGCTCACACCTCTTGCAAGCGGGGGGGTGTTTCTCCGCCAAGGTCGGCGTAAGGTACCGAGCCGTTCGGGGTCGGGGTCTCCCTGGGATAGCCCAGTGCGTTTGTGGTCGAGTATCCGGTACCGATTCTCCGTCTCGGGAGGTGAGGGCGATTCCGCCGCCTTGGGCGAGTGATCCAGGGACGTGCCCGTGTCCACCTCAGCAGCTGCGGGCCGAGGTTCTCCTAGTTTTTTGGAGGAGGAGCTTCCCCGGGGGGCGGAAAGGCCCTCGTCCTGGTACCCGCACGCGGCGGCTGGCCGGCGACGGCTTCAGGGTTGCTTACCTGATTCGCCTCGTAGCTGAGGAGGGCGACGGCTCAGAGATACGAATCCGGGGGAACGCGGCTCTTCTGAGCCGTGGTAAGCTTCTCGTACTGATGTGGTACGAGGGACACGTCCTTCACCTTCATATCGCATTCGGGGGAGATGTGATCCCCGACTCGGTAACAGGTGAAGCAGATTATCTGCGGGGACGGAGGTCCTCGTAGATCTTTCTGGTAGTTACGGAACGTTCGCCCGAGTGCGAGTCCGCGAGAGGCCTCGGTAGGCTCTCGAGCAGGTTGAAACGGCTTGCGCCGGTCGCAGTAAAACAGCGAGTCGCCATCGTTGAACGAGGATTCCTCCGTCGGGAGGGAAGGAGTCCCTCCGACGTTGCCACCTTCGGTCGCGAAGTAATTATCGGCTCCCCTGGCCGTTTGAAAGCTGGGAGGGGGGCCGGTCGACGTCGACGGGGCGCCATCCAGCGCGGCGAGAACCTGTTTAACCGGGCGGGGCTTCCCGTACCTCACGCGGCGCCCAGAACCGTGCTGGGCCGGGAAGGCGTCGCAGTGCGAACGCGCATGGGCGATGGTATCCTCGAACGAGGATCGCGGTCGATCCTCACGAGCTTGTAACACCAGAGGCTTGATCGCAGGGGTGAGCCCATCGATGAAGAGGGTCGTCCTCTCGTATGCCGAGGGCACGTCCCCGCACCTTCCCAGGGCGGTGGACATTCGAGTAGCGTACTCGGTTTCCAATTCGCCCGGCTTCTGGCGTAGTTCCCTCAATGCCGTAAGAGTCCGCTCGATCTCGAGGTTCGTGGCATACGTGCATCACAGCCAATTGACGACGGCGGCCCAGTTCGCGATCCCCTGAGATATGCGATGCAGTCCCCGCTGGGACTCATACGCTTCCTTAGCGGGCGGGGCCAGCAGATGGGGTAGGGTCATCAGGGCCATCGCCTCGGACATATTGGCGTTGTCAAAATTTTCCTTGCAGCGAGCCAGGAAACTGATGACCTTGATGGGATCTACCCCGCTGAATTTGTACTCCCCCATGACCAGGAGAAGGTATTGCACCCTCTTACGGGTGGTAGCGTAGACCCGGTCGTCCAAGGTCGAGTCGGTATCCACGAGGCGGTATGCTCGGTAGTTACACACACCTCTGAACCGGTGGTTCGTCGGCTTCCAGACAGAAACCTTTTTCTGTTTGTTGCCGAACGTCGGCGTTGGGGTCGTAAGTGACTCTGACTCGGAATCGGACTCCGAGTCAGAGGAGGACGACGAGGACGGGCTCAAGTACCCGTCCGGAGGGTACCCATCCTTTCGTCCTTTGCGACGGTTCGCCTTCCGCTCTTTCCGACTGGGTTTGGACTTTTTTCGTCGTCCACTCCGCTCGTCGTCTGAGCTTCTCCCTTGATCGGGGTTCCCTCCCAGTAAATTCTGGGAAGGTGAATCACCTTCAAGGTGGATAGGTCCGGCGGAGGCTCCCTCGTGGGAGGCTCCAACAGCAGTCCGCGACGCCTGAGGGTTGGCGGAAAATTGGGGAGCGGTCTCCATGGACGGGACAGGTATCCCCGCGGCTTGCAGCGCCGGCATTGCTACGTTCGAAAAGAGCAAGATATTATTCAACGAAGGTAACTCTTCAGCGGGAGAGAGAGTGGCTACTCCGACTGTAGTCGGAGGGTTCTGCGTGGCGGTGGCCGGAGTTTGCGTCACCGGTCCACCCTGCGGGCCAGGCGACGGATCGGGGCGGAGCGTCTTCAAGATGGCAATTTCCCGACGGAGGGCCTTGAGTTCCTCCGTCGTGACAGCCTCATCTTGCTTCCGCAGGAGGGTAGCCTCTTTGACGCTGGCAGCTATATCTGCCTGCCAGGCCTTGGTGAGCACGCCTTCCAGGGCGGTTAGTCGATCGCGTTCTCTCGCGGCTTGTACCTCGGCTTGTGTAGCGATAGTTTCCTCGATAAATGTCTTGAAGTTTCTCGCAGCACCGACGGTTGCGCTGCGAGCTTCTCCGCCACCGTATTGAGCGTGAATCTTTCGGCTTCTCGGAGGGCCTCGCGGTAACTCCGAGTGATCCACGCCGCAACGGGCGGAGGCAAGTCTCGACGACGGGTCTCACGGGACGATTCGGACCCGGATACCATAGCCTTGAGCTTGTCGAAACCTGTTCAAACAGAGGAAAAACACCTTGGACCAAAAACGTTAAAAGGATAAGGGACTCTCCGTAGACTTCTAGGTCGGGAGACCAAAATGTCGTGCACTGAGGGGGAAGGGTGGGATCCCCCTCTGTCAGAGCGCGCGCGTTCGGGGGCGCGTGTAGGGGATTCGGGAGACCACCCGTAAAGGAACCGGTACGGGGCCGGGCGCTATGCGCAGTAGGGAATTAGAGAGGTAAAAGGAAACGGAGGACACTCCCAGGAGGGGCGGAGCGGTAGGGACAGGCTGGCACGCACGCTACAGCAGGGGAGCAGGGGCCCCCTGCCTCTATCACGCGTGCCCGGGGCACGCCTGGTAGAGGTAGGTGGGAATCGAGGACGTAGATAGCTCGCGTGGTACCGTCGTGGGACGGGGACCGGTGGGAGGCTACGACTCCGTTCCAGAAACCCGAATTGTAGACCCAAAGCTTCGTGAGGATTTACTTAGGGTCGGACGTCGGCAATATACTAGCCGGCGTCGGAGCTGTAATTAATTAAACTAAAAAATACTAAATTAAAACGGCCTCGGTGGCCGGAGGAACTCCCGGTGAGGAGGTATGACAACCCCTGATACGTGAGGGGGATTGCCACTTGTACACCCGTAATAGCCGGTCCTGGGTACACGTGGCTCGTGGTGCCCGTGTCCATGGGTACACGTGGAGAGGGTCGCACTGGCCGAGGATGAGCCACTGTAGCATAAACACCCCAACGTCGAGGGGGTGTATGCACAGTCCTGGTAGACCCTGATCGGAGAAGGGAAGCAACCCCAGCTAACGGAACCGGGCGAGCCCGGGTAGCAGTGGTAGAGCGGGTACGGTCGGGGACGCGCGCACGCGCAGGCCGATCTACGCCTCGACGCCCCGGCGCAGCGCTGGGTGACGTACCAGCGCTGAGGGGCGGAGGCGGATCTAGGCTCGCTCGCGTGCTCGCACGTCTCCTGCCCGCTCGGCTCCTAACTAGATACGGGCTAGTGGGAACCCGTTCTAGAATAAGCGGGGCGAGCTTGACCAGAGGCGTGGGTTCTGGACAAGCTTGTGCTTGCCCTTACCCGTCCGCCGTCGGTCCGCTCGCGTATTTAATGTACAAGTAAGTCCTATCATACTACAGTACAGTACGTACTGGACTGTAGTGCTACTGTGGTCGGCTACAGTAGTGGGTGCGGGTCGCGCGTACTGTAGGGCTGTCAGCATTCGGTGCTGACAGCGCGCGCGCTCATGCGCGTCGTACTGTAGAGCTCGGGCTCTACAGTAGGTGATCTAATCTAAATCTAGTCCCAAGAGGTTATACTACACGGCCCCCTCCTCAAGAGTGAACGTCCACGTTCACCTTATTGGAGGAGGCAACCGTTGTAGTCCTCATTTCACCGTCGGTGCCCGTCGTTGTTCCTTTCTGTGGCCTCGTTCCATCCTCCTGTGTGCGTTCTTTCTGGTTCCCCTGCGTGGCGGTCCCTCTTCGTACGACATAACCCCATCGCTGTCTGCGCGGGCCGGTGTCGCCTCGTGTACGTCCTCGTTCACATGTGTTCGTAGAGGGCTGCTTGTGTATTCCAGTCGAACCCCGCTCGTACTCGGGTCCTATCTACCTCTTCTCCGGTGAGAGTCCGTCTCTCCTCTGCTTAGTCGTCCGCCTCACAGTCCGTCTGTCGCCTCAGACCTCGCCCCGCTTGTCCATCTGGGGACATGGTCGGTCCATCTGCCCCAGGGAACGCCGCACGCCACCCCGTCGCGGGAGACATAGCTGCTGCGCACGAGAATGTCCAACGCAGTGCGTGGCGCGGGGCCGAGAACGTGCGAACTGCGTCGTCGCACACGATGCCGAAGCCGACCTCCTTCACGAGACGCACTTGTGCACAGCCCCTCGCAACATGGTTCGGTTGCAGTCCGCGCTCAGAGCGTCGCGTTCGTGCGCCGCGCGTTCTTCATGTCCCCCGCCTCGGCTCCCGGATGGAGTGCGTGTTCTCGAACACGCCCTTGATGGCGGCGCAGACCTCGTCCGTGCTCACCAGCATGACCTCGTCGACGAGGTCACGGCACTGGCGAGACGTTGCGATGCAGACCTCAATGACGGTGACGCCGTCTGCATACGTTCCCACAGTGTCCAACTTAACGCACCCGCCCTTACGCAGGCTTCCCTATGGCTGTGGCGCCCTCCAACTCGACGTCGACGATCTTGGCGTGCGGACGTAGGCGCTTGAGGACTGTAGCGGTGCAGGCGATTAGTCTGCCGCCGACAGGTACCAAGACAACGTCCAAATTGTCGCCTTGGATAGTAGCGTACGCGCCGCGTACTTTGAACGCGTTGACGGCCGTGATGTCCCCCCGTTTTAGGTGCAGCGTGTCGCGGAGGCGGTCCGAGGGCTGGCGTGCGCGGTGCAGCTCCCGCTTCCCCTCAGTGTCCCTCGCCGTCGGCGGCGACGGCGCGAAAATGCGCGTTCCTTCTTCTCCACGGCGTCCCTCGCCGTCGGTGGTGAGGGCGATGCACGCAGCCGTTGCTCTTCCTCGGCGTGCCTCGCCATCCGTGGTGAGGGCGCCACACGCAACGGATGCTCTTCTCCTTGGCGCCCGTCGACGTTGGCGACGAGGGCGAGGCACGCAGCCGTTTCTCTTCCTCGGCGTGCCTCGCCGTCCGTGGCGAGGGCGCAGCGCGCGACGGATGATCTTCTCCTTGGCGCCCCTCCCCGTCGGCGGCGACGGCGAGGCACGCAGCCGTTGCTCTTCCTCGGCGTCCCTCGCCGTTCGTGGCGAGGGCACAGCGCGCCGTATTCGTCTTCCTTGACGCACCTCGCCGTCGGCTGCGAGGGCGCGTCGCGCAGAAGTCGTCTTCTTTTCAGCACCCCTTTCCGTCCGAGGCGAGGGCGCGGCGCGCGGAAGTCGGCTTCTTGTCAATGTCCCTCGCCGTTTGGGGCGACGGCGCGAGCTCGCGACGAAGGCTCCGTTCCTTGGCGCCCCTCACCGTCGGCGGCGAGGGCACACGGCACGGCATTCGTCTTTTCGTCGGCGTCCCTCGTCTTTCGAGACGAGGGCGCGAGCTTCCGTGTTGCTGCTCTTCCTCCGCGCCCCTCGCCGTCCGTGGCGAGGGCGCGAGCGCGCGTGCAGTTGCTCGTCGTAGGCGTCCCTCGCCGTCCGAGGGGAGGGCACAGGCACGCGCGACGATGCCCTTCCTCTGCGCCCCTTACCGTCCGTGGCGAGGGCGCCGGCGCGCGTGCAGTTGCTCTTCGTAAGCGTCCCTCGCCGCCCGAGGCGAGGGCGCTGGCGCGCGGCAGTCGTCTTCCGTGGTGCCCCTCGCCATCGGCGGCGAAGGGCAACGTGGGTCCGCGCATACTCATCCGAAGAGTACGGAGGCCCTGCGACGCCGTCCTGTCAGTGTCCGTCCGACCTGTACAGCCCGCAGCGTCTACGACGCTTGCCGTGTACAGTACCCGTGCGCACGTGCGCGCACAGGTACGGCCGTGAGCCCTTTCCAAAATTACCACAAAAAAATCGCAAAATTTTTTCCCGCGAAAATCATTTTTTGCCAAAAAATCACAGCACAGTCCGTGATGTGTGTGCGGTCATGCGCGGACCAAATTCTTTTCGCGTGCGCCGCGGGTTCCCGCATTCCTCCTTCGCGCCCCTCGTCGTCGGGGCGAGGGTGCGGAGGCGCGGCAATCGTCCTTTCCTTCGCGGCCCTCGCCGTCGGATCGGCTCGTTCGTGTCGTGCACACCGCACCCCGCGTACAGTAGGCACCGACCATGTCGGGGGTACGACTCTGTAAGTTTTCCTTACCCCTAGTTTTTGCATATTTCCGGACTGCGGCGGTGGCGGTTTGCCGCGGCTGTACTCGTGCGGGTATAAGCCGGCGGCAGGGCGGCTCGGTGTCGTATCCAGGACCTCCTGTCATCGCGAGGCACAGTCTCTCTCGGTCTCTGCGCTTACGTGCCGCGCTTCCTCTCCGCAATCTGCGACGCCTCGCCTCGTTCGTCGGGCGTCCCCTCGCTGCGGTTGCCGGACTTAACGGAACGTCCGGCGACCCTGCTCGGGGGGCGTCTGGCGCACCACCTCCGAAAGAGGTGTTTGCCTACCCCTCGAGCTAACTGCATTCTTTGCATCGTCGATCCTTACGCGGGCCACACTTCATTCAGGCAGTCCGTACTGCCTGTCCTTACGTTTCGCGTCCTTGGCGTTCGGAAGCCAAATACAGCTTGGCTTTCAACTGTCCCATCCGTCTCTAACCGCGAGAGACTAATTTAGCAGTAACGGAGCCGTTGAATTTAGCCGTAACGAGACGGTTGAGGGCCCCCCCCTTAAGCGTGAACGTCCACGTTCACGCCTGAAGTGAGGTCCCTGCCGGTGCGCCTCTGGAGGCGTTGGGCGTAACGAGACACGAACTCCTCCGAGAAGTGAGTCCGCGCGGTCCAGCTGGGCGTGTCGGAATCCGCCCACTTGATGAGGAACTCCGTAGTTCCGTCCTCCATGGTTCGATGCCGGAGTAATCGTTCGACGGCATACTGCGTGCCCTCGGTGACCTTGTCGGCAAGGTCACCCGGGGTTATCGTACTCGTCCGTGGCGCGTCTATCGGCGGAGGCGGGTGCACCCGGCGGTCAGCGGTGACGCGCTCAGTCACACCATCACGATCGATAGTGATGGTTCGAGTGCCTTCCGTCGGCGGTGGGCACTTGGCCGGGGGTCGTCCGTACCGATCCCTGCCTTCTCGACGGCTGTCCTCTCTGCGGAACTAGGTCGGCCATCTCCTGCCTTCCCGAGTTATCGGTCAAGTCGGGGAAGTGTAGCGCATGTGCGATCCCCTCGGCGACACGGCGTTCGGTGGGATCTTCGGGGCGTGTTGTATCGTCACACGCCTCACGCTCCATCTTGTGCACTTGGCTTACGGAAGCCCCGGGCCTTCACGGTTGGTCCGTGGCATCTGACCTACGGAGGTCAGGGTGTCTTCTCTTTCATTAACACGCGCCGGGCTTACGGAAGCCTGGGCGCCTTCGCGTTCTTTGAAGATTGTGGTCGCCACCGGACCCACGGGGTTCTCGGTGGCTTCTTGTAGGGCGGAAGGGAACATCAAACCCGAGTACTTCGCGGCCTCGGGTTGCAGCGTCCGGACGCTGCAACACTTGGGGAGCAGCCAACGTCGGGGCTGCTCCACGTTCGTCCAAGGGCAGAGGATTCGGATCCTCTGCCCAATCCTGGGTGTACGTGATTGCGCTCTGTACCTCCGGAGGAAGCCGGGATCGGTCCTAGTTCCTCTTCCTTCTTGGCGCGGGTACCGTCAATCCGCATGACGGAAGTCGCATCGGTCACGAGTATCAAGCTCGTTGCGACGGTACCTGCCTCCTCGTGGGGCGAAGCGTGCGCCCCCACCCGAACGGTTCGGGAATCCTTGACGCGGGGGCCGGCTTCGCCCGCCGCCTGGCGGAGGAGATTGCGCATTCCGGGGCGCGTCTCCATCTCGTAACGGTAGTTCCTGTACGCCGTGAACATCCGTTGTTCTGGCGACAGGAACAGGCACGCGTGCATGTCGTGGCCGTACTTACGGCATAACCAGCACACGTACGCGCTACCTTCCGTGACGCGAATTATACCGCGTGGCGTACCTCCTTGTCGGAAAGCAGAGGCACGCAGGACGGCACGCATCCTCCTGCCGGACGGGAGATATCCAACTGCGAGACCTTGTGGTCCGTACCACTCGCGGCTTTCAGCGTGTGCGCGAACGCAGTCGCGAAGCTTCTAGTCGATCTCTTTCATGCTGGCGTGGGAGGTCGGCCTCCCACGGGCTTGTAGCCTCCCGTAATGAGGACAGGGTCGGCCTGCCACTCATCTTCTCCTATGTGGAGAGATGCCGCAGGCGACCTTGTCGCATGCGACCTCGGGGTTCGATTCCCCCTCGCTGCCGGTTTCGGATCCGGCAGCGGCAAACCGCGCCGGGCGCGGCACGTTGTGCCTCCCGCCGTCGCGATACGGCGGATCGTTGGAACGTATGTCTTCTGTTGTTCGGGCAATCGTTGGACCATCTCAGCCACTGCGGCCCGGGTCGCAGGGGCTAGTCCGCTTACAAATTCGTGTAGCGTACGGACGTCTACCGGACCGGTGTGCGCGGTGAGGTCCACCGGCAGATAGCTGCCGCAGCGGGGATCGAAAAAGAGAATCGGATCTCTTGATCCGCGGGCGGTATCTCCGAATCTTTCGTCCACGTACGGTACGCGTGTCATCTGCCGCATATCTCCGGCGAATTGCGGCAGCGCTCGGGTCTCGGACGCGAAATTTGCGTCCGTCTTGGGGCTTCGCTGCCCAGTGACCCGATTGTTGTCGGCACCAGTCGGGCTCCGTTCTTACGCGTCGGGTGCGTTCGGAAGTACAGTGGCACCGGGCCCTCTCGGGGGGCTCCGGGCGACCTTTCCGCCGATGCCTGTTCCATCTTACGAACGCGCCTGACCGGGTAACGGGTAGAGTACGTATGTCTACCGGATCGGGGTGCCCGGTGTAATCCACCGGCGGGTAGCCGCCCCAGCGAGGATCGACGGAGAACAGAGGTTCTCCGGATCCGCGAGCGGCTCCTCCACGGCCCGGGTCGGTACGGTACGGAACCCGTCCAGCCTGCTGCATGCTTCCGGGGGCATGTGGCAGGGCTTGGGACTCGGACGCGGCTTGCGCGACCATCGTTGGTCCTCGTTCTCCTGCGCCACGACTGGTAACGGAACCAGTCGGGCGTTGTCCTTTCGCGGCGGCAGCGGCCGGATGTACGGAACCACCGGGCCCTCTCGTTGGGGCGCCGGGTAGCCTTGCGGCCATGGTCCGTTCCAGGTCACGGGCACTCTGCCGCGTGGACTCTAACTCAGCGGTCAGGTGCTCGAATGCACCTAGTTGCTCCGCCGAGGGGAGCGGAGCTCGTCTATGCAGCGCGAGTAGACGGCATCCATCACGTCGATTCGGAGGGAAGTACGGACTTCCTCGATGTAGTCCACGATGCGTTCGTACATCGCCGCCGCTTGTCCATCGGAGGACTGGGGCGACGGTTTGCGGTCTCGAGGACCTGCGTCGCCGACGTCCAACGGGGCTGATGGAACTTGCATAGCGGCCGCCCGCATATCCGCCGGTGCGGAGCGGATCGAGGCTCTGTACTCCTCACTCATCTCAACGCGTACGGACGGGGAGGAAAACGACTACCTTCTCGGAATGATCTTCGGGGTCTTCTAGGTCGGGAGACCACTGTAGCATAAACACCCCAACGTCGAGGGGGTGTATGCACAGTCCTGGTAGACCCTGATCGGAGAAGGGAAGCATCCCCAGCTAACGGAACCGGGCGAGCCCGGGTAGCAGTGGTAGAGCGGGTACGGTCGGGGACGCGCGCACGCGCAGGCCGATCTACGCCTCGACGCCCCGGCGCAGCGCTGGGTGACGTACCAGCGCTGAGGGGCGGAGGCGGATCTAGGCTCGCTCGCGTGCTCGCACGTCTCCTGCCCGCTCGGCTCCTAACTAGATACGGGCTAGTGGGAACCCGTTCTAGAATAAGCGGGGCGAGCTTGACCAGAGGCGTGGGTTCTGGACAAGCTTGTGCTTGCCCTTACCCGTCCGCCGTCGGTCCGCTTGCGTATTTAATGTACAAGTAAGTCCTATCATACTACAGTACAGTACGTACTGGACTGTAGTGCTACTGTGGTCGGCTACAGTAGTGGGTGCGGGTCGCGCGTACTGTAGGGCTGTCAGCATTCGGTGCTGACAGCGCGCGCGCTCATGCGCGTCGTACTGTAGAGCTCGGGCTCTACAGTAGGTGATCTAATCTAAATCTAGTCCCAAGAGGTTATACTACAGCCACCAGGGACAGGTGTCCCCGAAAAAGGGAAAGGTGGGTCAGTGCACTACAGATATGGAAACATTTTGTTGTTCTTGTCTTCATTGCATGCTATCCTCATCTTCCGAAGTCCTGCCTCGCCCACTTGGACACATTCTACAACCAGATAAGCCGACTGAACTACTGCACTTTGACTATTGCTACATCGGACCAAACAAGGACGCGACACATATGTCCTTATTATGAAGGACGATCTCAGCTCCTACGTCTGGCTAGTTCCATGCACAGCAGCAAACGCGTATACGGCAGTAAAAGCGTTAATAAGGTGGTTCTCTGCATTTGGAACCGTCCTTCAGTGGCTGTCTGATTGCGGTTCTCACTTCAAGGACGAACTTGTCAGGGAACTACGAGAGAAGACGCACGGATCACATCATTTCACCTTGCCATACTGTCCATGGACCAATAGCACAGTAGAAGTGGTTTGTCGAGAACTTTCGAGCGATGCAAGCAATTCTATCAGAATACCAAATGCCGTTTAAGATGTGGCCTCAAGTCGTACCAACTGTCCAAGCTCTCCTCAACAGCACACTTTTACACCCCCTCGGGAATTGTCCCCCTATCACAGCGTTTGTTGCTCTACCCGCTGATTCCCCTCTTGCCGCCATAAAGAGGAAAACAACTGCGGGCGTCGAAATACTTTCAATTGACGTCATTCATGCTAAGCAAGTAGCTAAAGTGGTGCGGGTTCTCGCTGCGCTTGAGAATATGCACCGTGACGTGAAGGAGAATGTTTCTAGGGCCCGCCGGAAGCGCGTTGAGCTTCACAATCGCCATACGCTCATTCGCGAGACTAACTTTTGTAGCATAAACACCCCCAGCGGAGAGGGGTGTATGCACAGCTCGACGTAGACCCCGTCCGATCGAGAAGACGGGGGTGAAGCAGGACACCAGCTAACGGCACCGGGCAGCGGGCCCGGGTAGCGTGGTAGAGCGGGAACGGGGAGGACGCCGGTACGAGCGAGCGGTTTGACGCCTCGACGCCCCGGCGCGGTACTGGGTAACGATCCAGTACCGACGGGCGGAGGCGGAGCCGGCTCGTGGGCGTACCGCGCGCGTCCTCAACCCGCGCTCGGTGCCGCTCTAAGGTAGTTAGCGAACGCTACCTTAGAAATAAGCGGGAAGTCGGACCTTGACGGTCGGTGGGTGACAAGTCCGTGCTTGTCCCCCTCCGCCGCCGTCGGTCCGCTCCATATTTAATATACAAAACAATCTATCATAACACTACAGTACCGAGGTACTGTAGTGGGCTACTGTAGTGCAGGTCGGCCTGCACTGTAATACTGTCAGCTATGTCGAGGCTGACAGTACACGTATTACCCGTGGTGCGTGCGCGCTTCGTTCGCGCGGTGGTACACGTGTGCACGTGTATGCGCGTGTCCGTTGTCCCCGTGGTGTACACGTGGACACGCGTGGTTGTACTGTAGAGCGTCGAGCTCTACAGTAGGGGATCCTGTTGTTGATCCAATCTAACTAAAAAGCCCCCACGGGGGGTTATACTACAACTTTGATGTGAGACTACGTGCTTTGGGGAACGACCCAAAGAGGCCCAATTCCCAAGCTGATGCTACGTTAGAAGGGCCCTTTCCAAATTGTTAAGGTACTCTCAGATTTTCTTTTCGTCATTAGCGACTTGCGTACTGGTGAGACCAAAACAGTCCATGGCGTTCACCTACGTTTCTTCCGCAACAGCGCATTCAACATAGATGAAACATGCAAAGCCCAGCTAGCATATCAGGAAAACTAATATTGTGTGGTAGAGGAGATTCAAGATATACGGTTACATAATGGCGAACCCGAAGTACTCGTCAAGTGGATTGGTTTTGAGGACGAAGATGCGGGTCGGGAGAGTCTTTCAAAAATGCGTGAGGATATTCACAGCCTAATGCGTGAATTCATCAACGAGATCAAAGACTCCGGTATTGCGCGTCAGAAACGCCTAGCCTCGTCCGTTTAACAAATTCCTGAAAAATCATTTTATGTCTTTCACAAGGAATGAGGAGGTGTTCACGAATCTCGGGTCTTCACTGTGTTGCGTGGCTTGATACTGAAGTGGTTACGTATGCTCGGGGATGCATGGCGAGCACTGTTCCACCCGTGCGCAATTTTTCCTCATAGTATTGCGTGGCATTCAAAATATCCTCCACGAAAAATCAAGTAGGTCGTTGTCAAGCGTCAACTTTCAAATACAGGTTCTATAAATCTCTATAAACCTACAACTGTCACCGCAGTGAGAGGGGTGCACCATCTTGGTCCCCGTTCTGTGTTTGCCGTCCCTTTTTCCCTCACCAGTTCAACAAACGCGTCTAGACTCCGAAAAGGGCAGCATGTCAGCAGACTCGTCGACACCGCAAATGAGGAGACTGCCATCGTCCGGCATGGTGCCAACCATAAAGCTGAGCTCCGCTACACTGCCGTACTAGACTTCAAAGAAGCTTACGGGTCAGTACCTAGAGATCTACTCATGCAGCGTGTCCGCACTTGCTTCTCGAAACACACTGCAAACCAGATTGCGCTTCAGCTTCAGCCGATGACGATCTGCACGAAAAATGATCCATCCAGAACTACCGCCACTATCTCTCGAGGAGTCCCACAAGGCTGCTCGTCCAGTCCAGAGCTTTACAAAGTGTATATGGATACTGTTACTGCTTCCATTGAGGACTCGATTCAATTCCTGCCAACCACTGATGCAGCGGTTGACGGTGATGTCGGAGTGTTTGCAGATGACGTCAAGCTCCAAACAACCTCGGCCGAGGGGCTGCAAGTTATACTTGAATGCTCCACAGCATGGGCATCAGAGCAAGGGATGACTTGGAGCATACCGAAGTGTCATGTCTTGCAACCAGACAACAGTATCGCAGCAAGTTCGTACGAGCTCGCTGGATCTCACATCGAGATGATTGCCGCCCCTACATACCTGGGTGTGACACTTCAAAATGACACTGTTGGCGTCCAGAAAAGCGTTGAACGAGCACGGTCGGCTTAGAAACGGATTAATCTTCTGCGTGCAGCCGGCTTCCACCGCAAGTCGTTCTCAAGCTTCCAGCTTATCAACATCTGTCGCACATTATCAACTTGCAGACTATGCAATGCATCTCGTGCTCACATCCGCCACTCCGAATCATGGATGCAGGGAACTCAATGAAGCACTCAACGAGCTCGATCACCGTGTGGCAGAATACGCTCTAGGATGCATCCAAAAGGAACCACAGAAAACACATCCATCGGAAGTTGTCGTCGGCGGTCGCTTGCCACGGCAATTGAAGATCGCTAAGCTTCCGAATTGGCAGCAACGAGCCCGCCTTCGTCTGGCAGGACTGGCTCGAAGACTGAAGAAACGTGCTACGCTTCTACGACGGGACCTGAGAGCCCGAGCAGATCCAAGGAACCTTTTAGTGTACCGGTCTCATCCTGCAAGTCCTACAGACTTGTCAGAGAGAGGTCTAAACCGCATATGGAACTAGCTCTGCAATCGAAGAGTTCGAAAGATACCGGTCCCTGACAAGGAGCTATTGTCGATTCTTTATGAGAAGGACGCTGCAGTACGGGAAAGTGGCATCCGGTATTACACAGGTGCATTTCCCAGTCTGCGTGAAGTATTGAGAGAGGTACTCGGTAGTACAGCATACGAGGAGGGAAAAAGAAGACTCCAGGCCGGCATGAGTGCGAAGGTTTGGTCTTATCGTTTGCGAAAACGCACGATCGAAGTGCTAAGGCAGTTCGTAAGTATCGAGAAAAAACATCGAGCCGTAGAATCCTTGGATGGAAGAATGCCTCGCAAGAGGCGACGAATATCATCATAGATAACAGGACAAATATGTGGACAAAGTGTTCACAGTGTTCACAGTGATTGCATTATAGCATGTAGACGTACTCCCTTGCCACAACAGTAATAGTCCAAATGGACTTAGTACTTAGGACACCGATGCGTCTCTAAATAAATTGTTTCATTTCGACACCGTGGACAAGTTTGGTAACACGTGGACACAGTGCTGCGTGGACACGTGCGTTACGTGGATTACGGGAGACGGTTTTTATATATTTTACACGTATGATACGTTGACCTTGTGTGAACATGCTTCGTGAGAGTCTTTCGGTTGTCCGACTGGACAGGACATGCTGTCGTGCAGGGAGTACCCTTCAAGGGTACCCTTGGTACTGTAGAAAAGAAGCCGCGATAGCAACGGCGAGTAAGCAGAGAGGTCATCGGTCTCAAGCTCACACACGGGCGAAGGTAACAAGTTCAGGGCAACAGCTCTGGTGTCTATGCACACAGCTGCAGATGACAAACGTGCATCGCTTGCCCTTGCCTCTACTGTATAGTATCACAAATATCTCCTTCCGAGATCATTACGTTAGCCCAGATATTTCTCTAGAAAAGCCTCCCATCACTCTCACTTTCGCAAACCTTGCCCCTCGTTGCTTTCTATGCCGCCTCTGCATATGTAAAGTACCCAAGGGTACCATACACCATCGCACCGAATATTCTACCGCTCTCCCCAATGTCCTCCTTGCATGCATGACGAGTACTCAATTCACTTGTGATGATTCTGTCATCTCCAACGCTTTTCGTGAGTTCCATGAACGGAACACGCCCTTTTTAATTCGGTGCTAGAAGCACATCTCGTCCCAGCCCGTCACAAAACTATTAACCCCGGCGTCCCGATTTATCAAGCTTCATCAAATGATCACCGCCGCGATAGGCGCCCAAAGTGCTGTCCAAACTCTGTCCTCTAGTCTTGCTTCGTATAGAGCCGGGCCGCGAGCATCTCCCTTTAAGTGATAACTTCATTTTGGGTCTCTCATTCCTGACCATATACTGTCGCTAGAAACTATCTTAACCCCATTGATCACCTCCTCTGATACACATGCACTTGCACAAAAAAAACCTCTTGCACCCCTATATGCTTCTATTCATGCCATTCCTTTGCTTAATTGCGCGTCTGCTAGCGAATATCGCTGCTCCATCATCCACAGTACACCGCATCGAGTCCCGCAGGCGTCGTAGCGGACAAAGGGAGTTCGAGCAATTGCTTCGATTACTACAGAAGATCGAACATGCCTTCCCCGCAGTACCCCTTTGCCTTGATCTTGTTTACACTGCACTGGACAATTCCCTAACGGCCCTCGCCACCATCCCTCCCCGGACATCAAAAGATGCTTTGAAGAGTTGGCCTGCAAAAGCTATATTCTCAACAAATGTGATGTACCCTTACACGTTCCTAAAGCTGTCACGGTACCAAATTACCTAGATGGCCAGGAAAGAATAATTCAAACGATTTCTTCCCACCGTTTTGTTTTCAAGAAGCGCCTGCTGCGGTTTGAGTTGCAGGCTAAGAGGGCTGCTATACAGCAATTACCGTACACGACAACCCGCCCCACCCGAAAACCATGTCTTTCCTTCATGATGACCCTAATCATTATCAAAGCATTAATTAACCAGGCCTCCTTCTATCATCTGACGAATGATCGGCTAAGTATCAACGATGTAGCCAGATAAAGAGGGAAGTACTTAGAGGGGTGAAAAGGGATACGTCAAAGCGATTATTATTTTCGCAGTTAAGGCGATAAAAATTTTCTCACTCTCTTCTTCTCATGAAATAATGAGGGAGGAGATGTATCTGCATGCCGTTCTCATGAGCAGATACATCGGTATAAAATGAGACGGATAACCCGAAAGGAGGACGACCACTACATTCCCGCCACTACTTGTCTTCACTTCCAACACAACTCGATCATGTTTAAGACTATCGTTCTTGCTTGCCTTTCCGCCGGCCTCGCCCTCGGCGACAAATTTTACACGCCCGCAACTCAGGCCCTGAGCTCTAGACAACTGGGCTACGAGTCCCCTGGCTCTGCAATACAATTCCGCCATGTTCTTGAGTATTCCATGCTTCAAGCCTCCGATTCGACCACAGTGGCGTACAAGCCATGCGAGATTGCCACGGAGTTTTTCCACCTCGAAGATGACACATACTTGACTTTTCAAGTGAGCGGCGAGGAACGGCGCTCCGAGTTGCGCCAAACGGACGCTGATAAAGAAGAAAGCGCTTGGAGTGTGAGAGATTATCATAGGCTGCAGGCTGATGTTTCGCTTCCAAAGCCGGCCGCAGAAATGCAGGAGTTCACGTTTTTGCAAATGCACTGCAACGAAAAGCCGGCGTTGCGCGTGGAATGGATGCGAGAGTATGACGGCAATTCTGATGCGATTGTGGCAACGCTAAGGATGAATGCGAAAGAAGGTGATGATGCCGATGAGAAGACGTATTTTCTTGGAACGAGAAGCGACGAGGTGACTCATTACGACGTGACTGTGGAAGATAGCAGGATTTTGATTGCGACGAACGATGATCGCACGGATTTGGATTTGACGCTGTGGCAGAATTCGAAGTGCTACTTCAAGGCGGGGATGTACGTTGAGCATTCCGAGGAGAATGATAATGTGCCGGCAACTGCCAAGTTTGCGTATTTGTGGTGGAAGTAGTTTTTCCAAATATCTCATTCATTCATGACTTTAGTCATGAATGAATGCGATATTTGGAGATTGGTGCGGAAAACATGTAATGGTTATTGTTAGTTTAACGTTCACCAGATTGCAAACGAGGAATAAATGATGGACACGACGCAAGATTTGCTTTAAAAAAAATTGCCCTCAATGATTTAAATGTGAGGGAGAAAGTAGGAATGGATGTTAACCATAGGACTTTGTTGCACGCGTTCGTAATTGGGCGTGCCAGGAGCAGCATAAAAGCAAGGCGTCGGCTTTTTACTTCAGTTTAGTGATTTTTGAGCCCACAAAACCGTTTCACGACCAGTCCAGGGGAACGATCTCTCGATCTACACTGGTAAGAACGATAATTGCACTGTCACCGCCAGCAGTTTATTCAAGTATGGCATTTGTATCAACACTCTTGATGCCCGAGCTTGGTTGGCGCAGTCAACAAATAACCGGTCCTGCTCCCTAGGCACCCATAGGCACTAGATCAAGAACACTTCCATAGAGGTGACCCTTGTTAGCAAGTTTTATTGCTTACGAAACGGAAACTTTTGAAAGCGTTTCGTGACCCGCAGTTTCACAGGAGGTACCCTTCCCAGTGGTGTAAATATGGGCAGAGGGTTAATTTTGGGCAAACACCAATACGCTTCGCGCGCTTTGTCAGAGTGCAAAGCGAAGTGCATGCGCGCGGGAAAGCGTTGACGGGGAAGCGCGGGCGCGCTTTTGCAGGTGCTGTCCGGTCTGCTGAAAGCTCTTGCACGGTTCTATAGAGGCGATCTTGATCCGAGACTGACTACCACTACAGTCCGAGCAGCCTCTCCAAACAATCTCTTCGATCCAGACTTCTCTCCAGGCAAGACTCAATGCCACCCTCGATGCGCAGGCAGACGCGCACCCTACTGTTGGCGGCCACGGGGCATGAGAAACGTGTGATTGCCAAGAAGCATGCGGTGGAGCACCTCAAGGCAGGGAAGACGCAGAGAGTCATTGCGAGCATGACGGGTTTGTCCAAGGGCTCTGTCTACATGCTGAACAAAATGATGAAGGAGGAAAGGTGGGAAGAGCTGGCGTCGCAGTGTAACCTTGACACGTCGAAGAGAGCTGGATCTCCTACTGTTTTGACAACCAAAGAGGAACGCATGATAGTTGAGCGGCTCAAGTTTAGTGCGAAGAAGGGATTTGCCGTCGGTTACAAGCATCTGCGTGAGGTTATGGCGCAAGTCGCGAACGACGGCCGTGAGAGGACGTGGGCAGACAACCACCCAATCAATGACTCCATTAGAGCCTTCCGTGCGCGCAATCGGGATCTCACATTCAGGAACTCGGAGAATAAAGAGGCAGTAAAGTTAAAGGGAGAGCGCTTCAATCACGTCGAGCCTTTCTTTTCTATTCTTGAGAGCGTCGAGCGCAAGCATCCTGGTATTCTCCAAGAGGGCCGGCGCATCTGGAACACTGATGAGACGTCTGTCACAGTCAGTTTTGGAGAGCGCATTAAGGTCTTTGGTCCTTCGAACACGCACCACGGGGGGTTTGTCGCCTCCACGCTGAACGGCGGTGGCCAGCACATTACTGCCGTCATCGCGGTTTCTGCAGACGGCCTCGTGGCCCCTCCGTTCTTCATCATTTCTGGGAAGAAGATCATGCAAAAGTGGCTGGATCCTCTGGATCAGGTGTTTCTCGAGGCTGATTCGGACTGCCACATGTTTACTAAACCTGGATGGATGCCGGACGACGCCACTATCAAGGTCACTGAGAACGGCTCGATGGAAAAGGCTATTCTCCCAGCCTTCATCAAGCATCTGGATAACTTCGTGCGCAATTTCGCTGGTGTAAATGACATTTATCTACTCACGCTAGACGGCCACGGCTCTCGGAACGGCTACAAGTGGCTGGAGCTTTGTGAAGAAGTTGGATGTGAGATCGTCCAGTCTCCAGCCAATACATCGCACTTCCTCCAGCCATGTGATCAGATGGTGAATAAGAGGTTCAAAACGTCTCTGAGGATCATCCGAGACAAATTCGCAGAGGTATGTCTCATAGACGCGCGGTCTGTCAATTTCAGCTTGGCGTGCGCTGTATTCGCTCATCAAGCGATTTCGGAGTCGGACGTGCGCTCATCTTTTCTCACGTGCGGCCTGTTCCCGTTTCAACGCCACTTCGCTGATCGGTTCAGGACATCAGTGGAGCAGCTGCTCCTCTCCTCTGAGAGAGCTGCTGGTCCTTCGAGCGGTGCGGGCTCTTCACGCAATGAAAGATTTTCGAGCGGCGTTAGTCTCGCAGTTGATGTACCGCAACGTCAACCTGATGCTGAGACAGAGTTTAAGATTGCAGCATTTATGGCCGAGGATGTGGCCAGTGCCGTCAAGATTCAGCGCATTCAAACTATGCTGGCAAACACCAACACTGTGAACAATATCCTCATGAACCGTATCTCCGCTCCGAAACCTATCCCGAGAGCTGAGAATGGTCACAAGAGGCCTGCGTTTGGCAGTGGGGCGCCCGCAGACTGGCTCACAACACCCGATCTGCTGAAGCGGCGCAAGGAGGCTGAGGCAGCCAAGATCGCCGAGGCCGCAGCGAAGGATCACCGCAAAGCTGCCGCTCTGCAGAGGCGCCGAGATGTCGCAGAGGCAAAACAGCTGCGCGCGGAAGAGAGGCGTGCGACGGCACTCCGCAAGCTGCAGATGCGTGCAGGCATTGCACTGGCGGCTGTAGCCTCCGCGTCGATCACCGAGGAAGCTGCGAACGCCTTCTCTCCGGCGAACTCCGCGCTGTAGATTGCCACAAAGCTCCCCGAAGTCTCTGAAAAGCACTGGAGGACGAGCAGACATGCCCGGGGGCACCCAGTTGCTCGGGCAATTCTAAAAGACGTTCATTAACGGCGTGCACACGAGCCTTCCGGTTGCAAATCTCAGGTGCCCAAAATTTGCCCGGGGCGATTTAAGCTCCCCTTTCGGAAGTTAGTCACTGATGTAACCGTTTCTCAGCCATTTACTGGTCGTTCCTCTTGGTTTTCATGCCTCTGGCTTCGCAAGACGCTTATCTTTTTATTGGTTGCGTCAGAACATCATACGGCCAAACTTTCTTTATTTGGGAGTAATTCGCGTACAAAGTGCCCATATTTACACCACTGGGAAGGGTACCCTTCTAGTACAGCTACTTTAGTACTAAATTTGTAATATACAGTATTTACTCCTCTTCGTGTTTCACATTCATCAACAATATCATCATGAACTAAACTCGCAGTGTGTATAATTTCTGTAATTTCTGCTAGTCTGTGATGTTCAGGATGTATTTTTGCAGATTTTGTTGTTGCTTGTGCTATTAATAAAACAATAGCAGGGCGTATTCTCTTGCCTCCAGCATAAAATAGATGATTGAAGGGTACTCACTGTTAGTTTTTTGCACGTGAGGCACTGTAATGCAACAATTCTAGAGAACTATTCATCGGCCTCCATTGGTAGAAAAGATCTCCAATTATCTCGCTCCAAGTATCATTCCCGTTGCCCTACGCTCACCAGCCTTCAGACTGCACTCCATTCCTCGAAAACCTCCCTCCATGGTCTGCCGCATCGCTTCGTCGAAGTCAGCCCGACTCATCGAAGGTGCGTACTCTTCAAGAGAAGAACGGATGTGGCAAGGGAGAGGTGCCTATGCCTCAAGTGCTTCCTCTTGACTCCAGATAGAGGGGTGGAGATCATCCTTTGGCGATTCCCTTCTATCCGATCGAAGCACAAATTGAAATGTCGTGCCACTACGTGGATCGCATGGTGACCGACTAGGCCAAGGGGATGGGTGCCCAGGCAACAGATCCCAGTGGCCATCAGGCGATGATCTTGAATCACAGCTACGGAATGGTACACTGCCACAAGACAGTCCGAAGTGCGTTTGCGTCTTCAAACCGGCTGGTCTTCCCCACTCCCACGTAACCCCTCTCTTGCTCCCCAATACAGCTCGCCGCCCCGGAAGCGTCCTAGTCTACCCTGGCCCTTCTCTTCGAGACCAGCCTACGCCCAAAACTAAAACTTCTGGGCGGCACAATTATCAACCCATCTCGACGAGACGTCATCCAACAGACTGCGTAAGAGTGCGCAGGCACCATGGGGGTTGTTATTGGTCATAACCTCTGGGCTCTATAGTGGACTCTCTGCAATGCAAAACCCCGACTTGCTGCGCCCTGAAAATGGACCTGGACCTCACCGATACTGCTTTGATGCGAAGCTTTCTTGGCCCTCAGCTCATGCTCGTTTGGTAGGGCTATGACACGCATACTGTACAGCAGCGTCTAAGCTACCGAACTCCATTTCGTCCACCACCTCCTTCCTCTTGTCCTTTCGACACAACCTTGCCTACAACTCTCCACCCCTCTTCCTCTGTTCAAAGCCTACAGCCAATCCGATGAGAAGCCCTGTTCTCAAGAAGGCATCTTTGTGGGGGGCAGTAACTGCGTACACGACCTCACTCGCTTTTTATCACATCCAGAAAATGACGCCTGCTCGTAATCGTTCGCGCAAAAATCTTTAGTCTTTGCGGGGTGCCCTGCTAAGACCCGTCAACACACGAATGACGCCACTGTGGAATCAACTTTTGTCATGCGGCAAAGACGACGATTTCCGATCGTCAAGAAACATGGAAACCAGTAGTGAAAGTGCGCGTTACTGCATGATGGTGGGCATTAGGTCGCGAGTATTACACAGCTGGCGCCAAAATCATGGCTTTGGCGATTTGGCGAAGTGGCGGGGGCTTATTTCTAAAAGACAATTTGGCGAAGTGGCGAAATGGTAATATCTGGCTGAACCCAATCAAGCCCCCCGTACCATTGCAGGACTATCTTGTGATCGTCATATTGAAACGGTATTAGTTGGGAAGCATTCTCTTCCGACAAGGTCCTGATACAGAAGTGTAAAGCTCCACATCAAGATGCAAAACGCGGCGTGCCGTTTCGCTCGGCATCGGTGGATGTGCAATCAGTACAGTACTGCGCTTTTCTCCAAGGGAACGTCAAAGACGTTCTCACCAATATCTCTCGGTCTTTCGACACAGAATTGGATTCACACGTACCTGCATGTAGTAAAGGTACGTAATCGTGTCTCTCGCCACTCTTCACTTTCATTTCCTGTATCACACCGCAGACTGCAGATTTGCTATGACGATTCTACGCGAGACGTCGAGTATTGGCAAGTTCTGCTGGACTGGAGCACTTTCGCATGTTCTATTTTGATCATTCAGCAAGAACTTTTGAACCGGGTCTAACTTTTTGTAAGGTTTTCATCAAGTCGTGGGAAGGCAGGTCATTTCTTCTTTACACTTATCACAATCGCCATGCCTCCCAGTGAGTTTCTCTAGACCTAGTTTCCTCCTTCTCGTGCACCCATGGCTCGAGATGGATTGAAAGCAGCATACATCCATATCGCTCATGAACAAACAAAGAGTGAGCTAGAAATGAACACCATTTACACATTTACTCCTTGCTCGTTACAGAAAAGAAGCCACTCTGCATGTGTAAATGGCAGCAATGGCGATGATCCCAGAAACGGCAAGAATCGCTCTTCGATCGGCCTCGACTCCATGTCGCTATTTCTGTCATAACGTTCTGCACGTGTCTCTTGTTAGAGGGCCTTTTTGTTGCCTGTCCTTTTACGTATTCACGTAGCCCGTGCATAGTGTACCACATGCAAGTCTCGCCCATGTGAGTCCAACCTCTGCTCATTCTTTTCTCACATGCAAATTTTTGGATTCATTGCTTTGCCATTAAATGGCAAAGCAATGTTATTTTACGGACAACGTTAATAACATTGTCCGTAAAATAACGCGTTGTTTTTTCCATTTGCCCACAAACTTGCTGGACGTAAAGAAATTTAAACCCGAGTTTGAAAAATCCCACCACGAGTTTTGCGGACTGACTCCAGCAAGGTACCTGCCCGCGACAAACGGAAGTCTGGTATATCGTTGTGCCGCCCGACGGATCACGTACACCTGCGCGCGCGAATACTCGCTGAAGCGAATATTGTAGCTCGCCACAAGGATAGAAAGATCTCAGTCGAAAGGGTGATGTGTTTCGTCTTCTTGACGGGCTGAGGGGGGGGGGGGGGGGGG
>NW_005178889.1:111047-128459 GCF_000350225.1 Chondrus crispus
GGGGGGGCCGTTTAGAGAGGACCGCTTTTTAGAAGCTTCTACTTGTCTACCTTTCGCGGTTGCTTCGGCGGCATCTGTGGCAGATCCTGTCACGCTTTGATCCATTGATGGACTCTGCGCAGATGAAGCGATAGGGGCGTCCATGAAGCATATCGATGCGAGCCGTGCAGTCTAAGACTCGTCTGTGCTGATGAAAAGAACAGAAGACGCACTTCGTTTTTCTTCACGACGGGTCGATCCGGCACTGCTGTGATCAGGCGGATGTGAAACTCGTGGAAAACTCACATGCCCCGAGTTTTCGGTATGCTGTGAGTTTTGCCAAACGCGTTGTTTGAAAATTGTGTGTTCAGAAAATCCGATCAAACTGGCCGCCAAAACACGCGTTTCCATGACTTTACGGACAACGTTAATGCCACGAAAAGGCAAAGCGAAAAAAAAAAAAATCTGATCGACTCCATCATTCTTCAAGCCGAACATGACTTCCTCGTAGAAACACTGCTGCCTTCCACCACGTGACGATGACCTGCCATCAATATTTTCTCACCATCGACTCGTTCCTTGTTCTCTATTGGTTTGCTTCCATCTCTGCCGAGAAGAGAGGTGGCATTTCTACCTCCCGCTCCTCACTCTCTCATCTCCATCATTCATGCTCAACACGTACCCTTGAAGGGTACAACACAGAGCAAGTAACTCTCCACGCTGATCACGAGAAACCCCTATCGCGAGATTCTCTATGCAAACAACAAATTGTTCTTTGAAATATCCTTTGTGTACGCGGCAGATGTTTATGAGATGTTTCTCATCCCTCCACGACATCAACTGCACAGTGCCCAGTATTCCTTGCTTGGTTTCATTCCTGTGCCCACTTTCAAGTCATCTGCCCTTCTAGTAAAGGATGCAGTAAATGCCTGCTGATATCACTCTCACTGACTCAATGAGTTCCCGCCTCCCATTGTACCAGTTGCCTTGTTTCGTACTGTATACGTTACGTTTTCTCTACACGTACCGCGAAAAAGCTTCACTACCACATCGCCACTACGTTTACGTTTTCTCTACTCGCGCCGCGAAAAAGCTTCACTACCACATCGCCAAGGCAGTCCGAGCGAACGCTTCAAACGTGGGCCCCTATATGCATTAGCCGCCACTGCAAAAGACAATATAAAAGGCATCCTGCTTCACCATCATCTCACCCTTTGCCTCACCACAGCTCTACCCATTCACGAGGTCCACCCCATCACATTCATCATGATCGCCACACTCACCCTCGCTTGCCTTTTATCCGGCCTCGCCCTAGGCTACACCTCTCCTCGGGCTGCCACTCAATTCCACCATGTGCTCGAGCGTTCCAAGTTGCAGGCACCCGAATCGAACACGGTCGCCTACAAGCCATATGACGTCGCCGAAGAGTACTTCCACCTCGATGACGACGGCTACTTGACTTTTCGGATGACTGGAGAGGGACGTCGCTCCGAGCTGCGCCAAACTGACACGGATGAAGACGAGAGCGCGTGGAGCGTCAGAGATTATCACCGCATGGTGGGCCATATCTCGTTCCCGACACCGGAATCCGACATGGAGGAATTCACGTTTATGCAGGTGCACTGCACGGAGAAGCCCGCGCTGCGCATGGTGTGGATGCGCGAGTATAACGGCTATTCGGACGCAATCATGGCGACGTTGAGGTTGAACGCGGAAGACGGTGATGACGCCAAGGTTGAGAGAACTTTCATCGGTACTAGAACGTCGAGTATGACGTATTACTCCGTGACCGTGACGGATAAGAAGTTTGTCATATCAGGGAATGGGAGTGAAGTGGAGCTGGATGCGTCGTTCTGGGAGGATGCAGAATGCTACTTCAAGGCAGGGGTTTACATTCAGCATTCCAAGGACGAAGATGACGTGCCAGCGATGACCAAGTTTTCGGATTTGATGTGGGAGTAGTTTTAGCAGGATCTTACCTTCTTTGAAGAAGAAGTGAGAGAAGAGAGGCGTGGGTAGTATAGGATGAAGATTGCTTGATGTACAATAAACATCCGGTCGTGTGCGAAAGTTCTGCACACGAAGAAAACAAAGTGAGCATGTCTCCGGATGGTTTGAAGAGGAATGTGCCCTCAACGCGATGAACATGAAAAAGCACGGAAGAAGCCGACTAAAGGTAATCCTCATCGGCCATGAAGAATTTCTTTGATAGATGCGGTGTCCTACAAGAGTACTGTATGCTGTATTGTGCGGCAGGATTAAAGAACAGTTGCGAATGTGGGGAATAGCGTGATAGCGTAAAGCGTAAAGTCAAACACCCGATTCGGTGACGGCCCAATTGGGACTGTTACCGCTCGATAATGCTATTGGCTACAGGCGTGGGCTCTACATGCTGGATAGAAGCTTTCTTTGCCGCCGCAATGATGCTCTGTAAGAAATGGTAGCAAGGGTAGAGCGTCTTAGGATCTGTTTGTATTCTAATCACTCTGCATGCGTTGTGGTGTTTGGTTGCTTTGCTGACCCTCGGACCGGTGCCGCTTTCTTATACTGTATTTGGTCAAAGGACGGCTGCCACTTTGCTGCAGTGGTTTGCAATAAAATCCACTTACTGCAATACTGCATGACCGAATTCAGTGGTTGAAAAGGTAATCGCATATGGGGTCACTCGTCGTCTAGATGCAATATGGTTCTAGAGCGAGAGTCCTCAATCTACCAAGCGTACACCTTACCTAAATAATCGTCTTGACGGACCGTAAGGACAGACTGTCCGCATTACAGTCTGTCATCTTCGGTACTTAGACCCACGAGACGGCGACGACGAGTAAAGACGACCCCATGAGGATTTCGATTCATCACGTCTTTCATGCATATTTTAAGAGGTATGGAGTAAATATACTTCAGAAACTGCCCATGGTTGTCATCTAAACATCATGACCTCGATCGCTGTCCATGCCCTTCTAATATGCTTTTCGTTGCTATGGATACCGTTCACATCGTGGTTCATCACACCTTTTAAATGAATCGTTGGTCCCGGAGACGTAATGCATTTGCAACTCATGTTATTCGGGCATTGACGATTCTTAATAACTTTTGCTTACGCTCGACGCACTTATCGTGGCACTCTTCGTGCTTGCACATAACAAACGCTTCCAGTCCAATATTAAGGCAGCAACCCCTTTGCCCCGTTGAGTCGGACTGGCACCCTTAAATGTATGTCAAATTGCCTGCCGTGTGGCCTACATCGTTTATGATGATGTTTCAGCAAAAGAAACACGCGGCCAGGGTCTGACCGCTTGCCCTGTTTCCGTTTGAGTTTGTATTTACTGTTCGCGCCTTTCGAAAGAGTTTCATTTCCGCCTCTTCAATGCCGCTCCAGAGGGAGGCTCCAGACAGCTGCGAGCTAAACTTTGTTGCCACAGAGTACCATATCCATTTTGCTTGCCGGATCAGTGTCAACAGCCTCTGCAAAAGACTATAAAATGAATCTTGCACTACCATCGTCTCAGTTTTTCCTTCATCACAATTCTGGCAAAATTACAAAATTGACTACTTTATATTCATCATGATCAACAAAATTGCTCTCATCTGCCTTGTCACCCGCTTAGTGTCTAGACACAAGCGATTTGACCTCATATGAGGCCAGCTTTTTTTGCAAAAATATATACATTAAATCGAAACTTTGTAACGGAAGTTTGGACACCATTTTTTAACGTATATGCCCTCGGCGATAACATCTTGCATAACATTGGGATGGCAATTGTCAATACACAGAGAGACTAAGAATCTAATGAAGTTTCAATGATCAATTGACTTTTTAAACAGGCGTTTTGGTTTCGAAGATATCAACGTAAAACGTTTTGAGGTTGGTCAAAAGGCTTCTTTTTCAGGCATTCTAAAAATGGCCGGAAAAGACGTGCAGATATCACCGAACTCCACCTTTCCGCAACGCAGAAGTCTACTGCGGTGGCGTGAGTATCTTTTTCCATCTTGTTGAGCTAGCACAAGTCGAGAAAAAATAAGTTGAAAAGTGCCCTCACACGAGGCCAAATGGCCTCATATGAGGTCATTTGTCGTCTAGACACTGGTGTCTATTGGACTGTTGTCCCACATAGGGACACTTCTTATGGTAAAATGTTTTCGTGTTGCTGTTGTCAATCTTACATGCTGGAATGTGACAGAGTACCTTCGGGGAGTTTTCACAAGAGACCAAAACAAAGATATCAAGAATATCAACACAACTTTGCGTACCGCTCCCCTTTGTGTTCGCCAATCTCCAGTTTTTAAATACGGCCACTTGTTCAGATTCTCAAAGGGCGTGTGGAATTATTCCTCTCGTCCCTGGGTTGGGAAAGAAGCGGAAGTTTCGCCGAGGGAGCACGCCACGCGGACGCGCGGAGTGCAAATTAACCGTCACGCACTATCTCTCGATAAGGGAGTGGCACACGTGGCCGCCTACGTGCAGTCGTTCCGTTGTGCGGGTACGGAGGCAAAGAGTAACAGGTTGGAAGCCAGCACGAATAAACTAAAACGAACGGTCTTAGATAGGCGCGAAAGAGACGGGGGCGAGCTTGCTCCATTTTACGGTTGGGGACTGGCATCACGTCCTAACCCCTCAGAGAGACGCATCGGATACGTGTCCCAGTATGGTATCTGCCGCCTAGTGCGTGCCGGATACTGTGCATAATTAAAATACTAGCGCTACAATTACTAACTACCGCACGGTTCCTGCCACTACGTGTGTGCGCTACTTACACGCGTCAAAGCTACGAACTACAGCACGGACGACACGTTTGCTACTGTTCACGCGCGATAGCCTCAACCATCCGCATGGATGAACCATGTGGTACTGTACACGTTTACCATGTCACAACCGATTGGCACGGAGTCGCGCTCCGCACGCGTAGGAACCGCGTCGACGTGTAAACCGTGCAGGACCGCCAAATTATTAACCTCCGCGAGCACCGGTGCTTAAAATACAGAAACACCTCCTTAGCTCTCGCTATGTCCCCATAGCCACCCTCTGTTCGAACCGGCGGTTCCGTTCCGGACGTTTTCCATAATTTCGCGCGATGTGGAGACACAAACCTCTGCGCGTGGACAACCATGCGTTCTGGGTGGTCAGGGAGCTGGCGGTATATAAGTACGCCGTCTCGTCCAATTTGGAAAGCGCGTCCTCCGATTCCACCCTCTGTGAACCAATCCGAACCCCCATTTCTCCTTCATCACTCTCCTGCGAACTCTGACACCTCCTCCCCCGACGATAACGAAATTCCTCTACAGCAACTTTTCTCGCAAACGAGGATGGACGGTCATGATGATATACGTGCTGCGCGCGCGCACGGCTAGCCATTGAGCCCGGGTCTGGCTCCAGCGCCGACGCCAGCGGGTCCCGGTTTTCAACCGCGACGGCGCCTCTGCAGCGAACGGCGACAGGCCACTGAGGTTTCCCGGCCCGCGCAAGCCGATTCGTCCGTACCGGTCAGTCTGCCACCGCCTAGCATCCAAACAACACAGTCTTCGCCGCTGCCTCTCGCGGGCGCGGCCTCAAGGACAGTTGAGGCGTACTTGGGCGTCACATGGAGCAACAGCCGCTTCCTATGTCGCCGCTGCACGCTGCAGGCATGGCGCCCCAAAGGGCCGATTCCGAGGCGCCGCACCCGGCTCTTCCGCAAGCCGGACCAGGGCTGACGTTTTCGCTGGGTTGGGTCTTCACCGCTTTGAGCACACGGGCCTGCCTGCGCAACGGCGTGAATCCCGTACGGTCGTTCTGGCCTGGGTCGTCGCTGGATCGCCGCCGCTGCTCGCACCGACGCACCCCGGGTCGCAACCCTCTTATCACGGTCGACTAGTACGTCCGACGTCACTTGTCGAACGCCGCGCGGTTTGCGTCCATTCAGATGACGCACGCGATCAAGACTCCGTCCAGACCCAGTACTGTGGTGCAGCAGAATCGGGCGAGCGCGTGGAAGTCCCGATAGCGCCTCGTTCAGTTTCAGGCGCTTGCCGCGACTGTCAGCGATTTGCTCTACGTCCACTGCGAGGACGCGAAGTACCACGTCGCGGTGTTGGACCTTTTCGATCGGTGTCGCTGGTGGAGTGAAGACGAGGGGCGCGAGAGCCGGCTGCGCTGGCGCCATGTAGACGACGTTTTCCACATGCAGCACAACACCGAGTTTTTCTCGGTGCCCAGCGCGGCTCGGCCTGTACCTCGCGACTCCGCTCAATTCTTCACGTTCGGGGCGCCCGCGTACCTTTGCGTGACAACCTCGAGCCAGATGGCGTGCGTCGCAGCGCATTGGATGCCTCGCGACCGAGAGGAGACCGCGGAGACGGGAGCGAAGGCGCGTCTGGGGCACGCAATTGTGCTCTCCGATTGGGGGGGCGTGGCTTTCCTGTGCTCTCTCCATGCCGCCCACGAGGAGATGTCCTTCTTCACGAACTGTCCCGACTGGCGGCCGGTAGCGAAGCGCAACGAACCGATCGGTGAGCTTGGCATGCTCTTCCGCCACTCGGCGGGTCTCTTCGATTCGATCTACTCTGTCCGTGTCGCGGAGATCCTCGAAGGCACTGCGTTCGACGCGGGGTACGTGGAACAGCTATTAAACTTCGCTGCGGGCATCGACTGGAGCGGCCGGCCGGACCTCCTGTGGTTCTGCTGGAACCAGGGGGGCACCCTGCCTATGCCGTCCAGAGTCGAGACCGAGACCGGGCGCCATCGATGGCGACGCAGTCTCCCCACATGACCCACGCGAACGACGCAGTCGAAGAGGGCGACGCAGGCAGCGCGAGTATGGAACAGGTCAATGACAGCTTTGCGCCATCGCGAGATGCGGCGACCGATGCGGTGAAGGACGTCGTGGAGACCGCAGTGCCGGCGCACGACCGGTCCGTTCGCGTGGGCTCAATTCAGAGCGACTCGCTGAAGGGGGATGCTCCGGAGCGGTGGGACTTAAGAGAACCCCCCGGTGTCGTGCGATTTTCTGACCCCACCCCGGGTCCCCCACCCGTCAGCGTGGTGACCGGCCCCGAAGACGCTCTTCGACCCGCTCGGATGCCGACCCCCCCGCGCCGCAACCTACCGGTCGGTCTTCCCCGGAGATCCTCTGCGAGGAGGCGGCGTTCACGGCCCTGCAATACGCTTACTCCTCCGAGGGGCCACAGTTCCTTCGTCGGTTAAGCAGGCGCTACTGCAGACGCGCGAGTGGACGCATCAAGTCCAGCAGCTGTAGAAGACCGTTGCAATGCTTCGAGAGGCTTCCACCGCAGCGGAGCGCGAGCCCATTGAGCACCACTCGACGCTCCGTGACGTACAGGACATGCTTGCGGTTGTGAAACAGCGCCCCGCGGCGCCGCCGATGTATTCGTCCACGTCCAGGGCCTCTCACACCGCGCCCGAAGATGCTGAAGCGGCCCCCCCAGGGAAGCTCACGCGCCACTCCTAAGCTCAGACCCACTGGGTCCTCCATTTCTCCGCGTAGCCTATTACGGGATCCTCTCACATTAAATTAAACCGATTAGCGGTAACCTTTACCCTCGCTACCGACAACGCTCGCGAGCGAGATCGCACTGACGGTGCCGCCAAGAGCGGCCAGGAGTCGCGCTACGCGTGCGGGGTCCAGGAACGTGGTTCCGAGGATACAGTCCACCGCAAGGTTGGTGACGACCAAGAAGGGTACGCGCGCGACGAACTCACCAATCCGGACGTACAGTTTGAGCTCGCCGAGGGCCCTCATCGACCTATTCGAAGCGTCGATGAGCGGTGGGCTCCGCGCGGACTGGATGGCATTGCGCCACGGTTCTGCCACACAGCGTACGTGGATCAGATTTGGGCCGGCGCCCGATTCTAGAACTGGCGTGATGGCGCGCATCATGGCGCGTCGTTGTCCGACCGTCGCGGTGACCTTATAATTTTGCTTCTTGAAGAAGCAAATTGCCGCTTCGTCCGTTCGGCTCTGCGATTGCGCGCGTGCCGAAGCGGTCGACGGTGTGCCTTGCTTATTGAGGCTTGGCACGTGGAGGATCGTCGACGCCTCTACGCGTCCTCCCCGGCTTCCCCCGTCAACCTAAGGTCCTCAGACCACTCATCCGTCAGCGGTAGCGCGGATTCTTTCGATTGGACGGTCTCGCGCGGCTCGACCACGTTAATGCCCGTGGGAGCCTGCGCACGCGAATTTCGCCAGGCGGTCGGCGGTTGACGTTCGAATGGCGAACACGGACGGAGACCTTGGCGGATCCGAAGCTTTTGATAATTGGCCTCGCGGGCCTGCAAAAGCTTCGACCGCAACGCGCTATCCGCCACCACAGGACATTGCTCCTGGCGGTGGGTCAGGTCCGGACAGAACGGACACGGCGGGGGTCCAGGTAGTCCTTGGTTGAAGAACGGGGCCCGCTGGTTCTGTAATGGCCTTCCGTACGGATATGCGCGCGCGTCACCTTGTTGGGCGGGCGCCATCGGTGCGCCCGCCGGGGACGAGGCAGGTGACGGGTAGTAGCTAGTCGGCGGTGTAGCATAACCCCCCCCCGGGGGCTTTATTTTAGATTAGATCAACTCCGAATCGGATCGGGTACTGTAGGGCTCGATGCTCTACAGTACCACCACGTGTACCCCCAAGTACAGGGGGCGCACGTGTACACGTGTACGCGCGGGACCGAAGAGCGCGCACACACGTGTACTGTCAGCCCCGATGGCTGACAGTATTACAGTGTCGACCGACCGCTACAGTACGTCGCTACAGTACATCGGTACTGTACTATTATGATATGTTATTATGTACATTAAATATGGAGCGGACCGGCGGCGGGAAAAGGCGACAAGGAGGGACTTGTCGACGACCGACCGCCGGGGGCCGACTCCCCGCTTATTCTAACCGCGCGCTTTCGCCTTCGCGCGCGTTAGACGACACCGAGTGCGGGTAGAGGACGCGCGACGCACGCCTCCGAGCCGGATCCACCTCCGCCCGTCGGTACTGGATCGTTACCCAGTACCGCACCGGGGCGTCGAGGCGTCGATCCGCTCGCGCGTGCGCGCGTCCTCCCCCGATCCCGCTCTACCACGCTACCCGGGCCCGTGCTCCGGTTCCGTAGCGGGTGTCCGTCTTCCCTTGTCCTCTCCCTCTCGAGGGTCTCCGCAAGAACTGAGTATACACCCCTCTCCGTTGGGGGTGTTTATACTACAGGCGGCAAGCTAAGTGAGCTCGGCGTCACCGACTGGTCCGTCACCGCCAGTATCTCCTCCGTTTCGGTTTCGCGCGCTGTCGGGAGTTCAGATAGGGACTTGACCGACAGCACGGGCCTTGTCCCCGCGGTGCGCGTAAATCTTCTTACCGAATCGGACGGTGCTTGAGGCGACGCGAGCGAGGTCGCCTGTCTTCGGGCCGAGCGGTGCGTCTCGCCTATCGCTTGCGCGTAGCGTGCCACCGCATGGTAGTCCACGCCCGGATGCGTCGCGAGATAATTCCAAACCTGCGCGCACGTCGCTGGCAGAAGTCCCTCAACAAAAAGGGACTTTAAGCGCCTGTCCGAAAATACGGTTCCGCAGCGCAACGCCTTGTCCCACAACTGGTTACTGTACACCTCCTTCGTCATGTTCGAGCTCTGACGGAAGGAGGTGACATCACCGACCGCTTCGGAAATAACTTCGTCCGTCGCGTACTTGCGTAATAAAAAGTTAACAACTTCCGCGTAGGTTTCGAGCATCTCGCGCTGCTCCGCATCGACCGCCATGGTGTTCCCGTGTAGCCTAGACTGGAGCAAGACGTGAGCCTGCCCAGTCAAATAGAACTGGAAACACCACACGGCCGAGCCTTCGCTGACCTCATTGTGGTCGCAGACCATCTGGAAGTGCGCGAGAAATCCTAGCACCGCGATTGGATCTTGACCACCGAACGTGTGGGTTTCCAGCTGGATGTCCAACTTCTTCGGATAACGGTTAACTCGCCGCGCGGTACTCGCGTCGTAGCGCGGGCTGCGATTTTCCAGCCTATACGTGCGGTAGTCGACGGCCTTGGTGAACAGGTCGTTCAGCGGCGTGATCACCGGTAACCGTTTCGGATCCCGCCTCGGGGCAGACCGGCGGTCTCCTTCCCCGCCGGGGCTACTGTGGCCGTCCAGGTTGGAGTCTTCTCGCCGGAACCGACGTCAGTCGCGCGCATTGTGGCCTCTGCGGTCGCTTCTGCGCGATTCGTCCGACTCGGTGTCCTCATCATCGGAGGGGTATCCACCTCCTCCGGCATCGCGGTATCGCGTATAGCGTCCTTCGCGGTTATCATCGGAGGGGTAACCGACCCCTCCGGCATCGCGGTATCGCGAATTGCGTCCGTCGCGGTTCATGCACGTCGCCCTGTGGCGACGACTTGTGACTTCTTCCTCGGAGGGGTTTTCTGTACTCTCCGAGGTATTTCCTTGAGCGCCGGGTGCGCTTCTTCTGCTCGACCGATACGGCTGTCGCTTTTCTATCGCGAAGCGCCCCAGGCTATTTTCTGTCCGCCGGGGGCCAGCCGTATCGGCGAGTACGGGAGGGCCATTTTCTGTGGGCTCTCCTGTAGCACCATAAATTGGTGGGAGGTAAATGGTCTTACCCTCCGGGTGAGGGGCCATTGTACCGATCCCGGGTGCGGCGCCGATCGGTTCAGCGTGCGTTAGCGTAGAATCCGGAGCGGTTGAGTCGCGTTGCTCGCGTGCGTCGACTCTTGCTCCGGCGAAGGTCGTGGCCAGACGATTGGCCACGGCGGAGCTGATCGCTCCCTTTATGTAGTGCAATGTGCCTGTCAGGCCAGAACCAGGGTCCAACGGTCCAGCGACAACACAACCAACAACCAACAAGAGTTGCCGACGGCACAGCCCAACAGAGTGTCCGATTCTCCCTTTCCCTTTAAGTGGGTTTGCGGCCCACAGTAGCTCAAGTCCCTGATAGGGGGGGGGGCAAAAGGAAGAGGCCCGCCCCGGGACGAATGGTGGTAGAGTCTTGTGCAGGCAGTTGCTCGGCGAGTTCGGGGCGGTGATTAGGAAGCCGGGCCCGATGGGTCGTAAAGCCAATGCTCGCGGAGCGCCTGTTACACCTTACACCCTTGATAAGGTCTTCGACGGGGGCGTCGCAACGCAGCCCGTCGGGAATTAGCAAACACGTAGCAGCGCTACACCTCTGTACTGCCCGATGGCAAAGTACGGACACCGGAACGGTCGCAACCTGTATCCGATGGAACCAACACCGTCCTGTATACACAACAGGACCTTCGAGGGAAACGTCGTTGCAACAGCCTCCGTCAGTGAACGTAAACAAGTAGCAGCGCTACACCCACGTGTCGCCCGATGGCCAAGACACCTACACCGGTCCGGTCGCAACCAAAGCCGATGGCACCAACAACAAACAAAAGAACCAACACAAGAGCCCGATGCCTCCAGTCGTCACAATGCGGATCGCAATCAGGCACTGTGGAACCAACGCAAGATAAGGGAATAGAAATAGAGATAGAAATAGAAAAGGATAGGTGAAATAAAGGAAAAGGAAAGGGAACCCCCGAGCGCAAAGGATAACGTAATTTGTGGTAAAAGGGAACGTCTTGGGAAAGACGGACTTCGACCAAGGCGATACTCAACTCTGGCAACTCGGGTTACCTTTACTGACTTGGTGGTCAGAGGGCTAAGGTATATATCGCCCCGCCGGAGCCACTACAGTAGCTCGCGGCGCTAGATCCTAGATCTAATCTAGTGTCAGCAAAATTAATGCCAACTAATTAACTAAATAAAATAAAATAATTAAAAATTGAAACTGTGCAATTATTCACACGTGTGTCCCCCAACCCGGACTACTTTTCATATCCAAATATTTTCCTTTCGTTTCACCCCCCTTTTCAGGTGCGTATTGCACTACACTTTAGAGCCGTTCCGGACGAGGATTCTTCATCCACAGTGGTGAGCGCGGTCACCACCTCGCGTTGGACTTGAGCGGGTAGAAGTTTGTCCAAAAGCGGTGGTATCGCGCTGCGTACGTGCGCGTCCACGAGCGCGGGCACCGTTCGGTCGAGGCATACGCACGCTACCTGGGGGAGTTCCATAGCAAGAAACTCCTCGACCCAGGCCTGGATGCGTGGCTGAATCGCGTCGACCATCCATTGGACGCGATTCTCAGTGCCTGCCGACGCGTCCGGCGTAACATCCGATGCGGACGCTCGCGTGCGGCCCGGTCGCGGTGGCGGTCGCAGCAGGGCTTCCGGGTTGTCCACCCGGGGGCGCGGTGCACCACTGCCACTGCGGGTGCTCAGACGTCCGGAGGCGGAGTCTCCCCCTTCTTCCGGTTGGTTCATCGTCGAATACGCTTCGCGATCGACGCGGTGATTTCTCAACCATTTCCGTCCGTACGGTTCTGCGCGCGATCGCGCGACTACGCGTGCAGATCAACCTCAATAGCTATCCCCTCCACAAGAGTACGAAAATGTGGGATACCTCCTCTCCGCCCTGGGTTCGGTGAGAGGCGGAGGCTTTAGCAAGGGAGCACGCGGCGCGGACGCGACGCGCTAATTGAACCGATCGGGCGAGCTCGCAAAAAGGGAGTGGCTGACTGGCTGGTTTCGCGCAGTCGCCACGTGATGGGTAAACAGGAGCGACCGGTAACGGGTTAGAAGCCAGCGCGCGCGATAGAAAACCGAAACAGACGTACGTAGGCGCAAAAGGGACGGGGCGAGCTTGCCCCAGTTTACTGTTGGGGACGGGTGTCAGGTCTTAACCCTTCAGAGGGACGCCTCGGACACCCGTCTCAGTGTACAGTACCTGCCGCCTAGTGCGTACCAGGTACTGTACCCAATTAAAAAACTAGCGCCTCAATTCCCAATCACCGCGTGGACGCTGCAGCTACACGTGTGTACTACTGTACACACGCGTTGCTTACAGACTACCGCACGGATGCCGCGTGTGCTAGCGTACACGCGTAATACTAGCAGACTACCGCTTGGCCGACACGTGCACTACTGTACACGTACGCCAGATTCCGACTGCTCGGCACGCGCACGCACTCGCTACAAGTGGGCACCACCGCCCACGTGTATACCATACACGGCCGTCCGATGACCTCCGGACGCCCGCGCCGGTCATTTTACTACAGTTGTCAACAGATCCTATCCCTCACTCATCGAACTTTCGTTGAGAGCGTATATACTCGTGCATCGAACGATACAGCCACGAAGTGCTTTCTTTGCGTTTGTACGGGACGAACAGATCTCTGTCCCCAGCATACCTCATATATGCCAACCCGTGCTCTGCCCGGAAAGGTATAGATCTCTCCTTTTGTAAATGTCTGAGTCTACATAAAGTGATATGTCTGACTCCACCCCTTTGTAAGTGATTTGGATTCTGATGAATCGACCAACCAGATCATATAATATCATAAAAGAGAACACATGAGCCTTCTTGTAGCCATCGTATTCCCTTTTTGCATCTCTGAGTCTTTGGGCGCCATCTTCGGTTCTTGTCACCATCAACAAAAAAACAAAGACGGCAAAACAATCAGCAGCCCTCCATGGCTTCGTCTGGCCAACGGATGAGGCGAGGAGACATGCTGTCGAGAGTGAGATGTAAGTTTAGAATTGAATGTCGGAATTAGTTAGACACAGATGCGATCGACATACCGTACTTAAGTTTTATATGTTCAAGGCCCCGACTACCTTCATTTAGACCGCCAAAGATATCGAATAAAGTGAAAAGCATCTCCTTCGTGTCTAGTTTCTTCTCCTCCTAGGAATGCGCATACTGTCGCCGTCATGATGACCACGAACGTTAAGCAGAATTTGTAACTCTGTATGAACAAGGGCGTGTAAAACCGTCAAACTCTTCGTGAGACAAATGGGTCAGTTAAAAGAGAGAAGTCGGGGTCTTCCTCGCGGACGGCCGTGTTTGACATGTTCGAAAATGTACATGTCTGGAGGACAGCAATACGATTTATGAAAACTTTAACGCACTAAAGCAATTTTCTCCCTATATTTTTTGGTACTTTTCAAACTAGCTGGCAAATGAGCAATTTATCAAATTTGATCAAATTTAGTATTTTTTTTGCTCTTTTGCTATTGTGTTGGTGGAGATTTTCTAAGTGTGCAATGAAAATAATAGGGATATACTCACAGTGACGGAAGGGGATTGCTGGTCCAGCACATTGTGGACTACAGTGATTTTCTTCATCTGTTTCGAAAGTAGATTAGTTTCATTTCGAGAGTAGACATTGAGCAAAGCATTTGTTCTCAAAGTACATTTACAACTCTGCCTAATTTGTCCTCTTTCAATAATATGGACCGACTTTTGTTTCTTATGAGTGTGGAATAAAGTACGCGAAAAAGGGCTACAGCGCGAAAGTATTGATGGAGTTCAGGATCTTCTGTGTTTCCGACGAAAAAATGGAAGTAACAGTCCTCAGCTCAACCACAAGACGCTGTGGCCGGAAACATGAGCTTCGCGAAATGTCCTAGGCAATCAAGCAACCGAAGTTTACTTATTTATGACTGACATCCCGGAAGCTGCCAGTCTATCATTTTAACAGACTATGCGGGGTTTAGCAAGAGACAAAACCATTTCCGCCATTCTTTGAGAAGGGGATGCCGATATCTGGAGGCTTCTGCCGCACGGTGAGCCGCAACGGTATCTCACTACATTTTCTTAAACACCTATCGATGCAAGCTCGGGCCTTTTTTTCGACGGAGGGACAGAGAGGAAGCATGTGACGTATTACAAAAGTCACATGGCTCTGCTTTGAGAGCACCAAGTATTTATGAAAATATTTTCCTGAAGAGTGTAACTTTTAAATAAAAATATTTTTGAAAGGTATTTTCAGCAACCCTGTGCGACTGTGGAGCATTTTGATGGTAGTGTGGGGTTTAGGGGATTAAAACGCCGAGGTGTTTTTCGCATTTCTGCGGAAAAAAGTATAAGGACAGATATAAACAACCCCGAATATTTGTTCTCTTCGAACTGTAGCGATTGTTAGCGAAAGCGATTGCTTGAAGAATGATAAAAGCCTTTCCTCATCCTGGAAGATCCTTTCGTCCAGGCTTGGGTTGCCTGAGCCACTGCTTTTCATTTTACATGATCTGTTGCGACCATATGAAGCGTACGCTCGTTGCAAAGAACAGTTCCACTCGCTTTTCGACAGTAAAACTTCTGCATCTCCCTTGTACATACAGTACCCAAGGGTATTGTTATTGGCAGTGTTTGCCTCATAAATTCCCTGCTTATGAAGTGTACTGTGTTTTTATTACTGTCAGGGCAAGCGTGAGAGCAAGGCTGCAAAGATCGCGCAGGGGTGCTACGAATTCGCCCCCCAAAATGTGAATCATGAGCTGCATGCATGACTTTGCCAATAAAAGTAGTTACGTGCTGCACATTCATTCTGAAAGACGCACTTGCACGATGCACAGGATAGTCAGAAGGGCGGGGGTTTAGAATAGATTCATTAAGAACTCTTGAGAGGCACTCCGTTGAGAAATAAACTTTTATATAACGATCTCACACATGACATAGGAGAAGAAAGAGGGGTCTCGAGACGGTTGCTGTTTTCGCAAGGCCCTGTAACGTGAACAGGAGCAATCTGCTGGACGGATCAAGGTTGAGAGTCATTCTTGATTCCAGTCACTGCGTGCTCCTGATTCTACGCTTGGCTGATATCCCATACCGACGATCGCTATTTGATGCACAGCATGAGTGCAGCGATTTTTTTTGGAGCCCACAGCTCTTCATATGGCGAAGCTTTCTCTAGAGTCATCATAATGCAGTTAGTTTTCCATTCTGGAGGCGAGACCAGCGTGGCGACTCATAATCGGTAGGTCCTAGGCGTCGTCGCGAACACGATACACCTACAGTTCCACAATGTGTCCTAATCCGCACGTTTCTCCGCAATCTCCTTGGTGGGCGCGCAATTTCTATAAATCTCTATGAGTTTTACGATATAATATTCCGCGTCAGTGGCAATCTTCCGAACAGGGTCATGGAAGGTGTAACCGCCCAGATCAATGATAAGAAACAACCTAGAGACCATTGAAGAAAGTCAGTCAATTCGAATGCAAAGGAGCCCTTTGCAAATGCATGGAACCGCACGATCAACACGTCATTCCGGCTAGCTGCTCGCAAACGAAAAAATGTTGAGGAGAAACAGGAAGAGTTGGGTGACATCAATGTATAAGGAGATGACGGCAATGACCCAATCGTCGGGGCCATAACGCGTCATCACCATGGAGGTGTCGAAAAGAAGGTACCCAGTCATAAGCGCGGCTAGAGAACGAGAAGGATGAAGTCAAGTGACAAGGGCAAGCAACGAAAGAAGCGGAACGGAAGAGAACAAGTAATTGAACATGTCAGTTATCGCTGATGGAAAGTCACTCAGGTGTTGTTAGCTGAGCCGAAGCTGGAGTGTACGTACCCTGTTCGTTGTTGAATTTATGAGTCGTTTGGACGGATGCGGCATAGAAAACGCAGTTCGCAACAAGTAGGATAAGCGAGAGGAAAGAGGAGAAGAGATGTCAGCTCCGGGCCCGACATAGACCTGGAATCGCGTAATGGCAATCGCATAGATGTAGAAGAATATGTGCACTCGTTCACGTACACTAAGTTTGACCAAGCGATAGAAAAGCAAAGAGTAAGAAAAGCACGCAGGAAGCAGGAAAAAGTGGAGCAGCGGACAAGCAAGGCAGTTAGTATTGACAGGACAGGTGGAATTGGAAGGACGGGGAGACGGTTAGGATGAGGGAAAGTGAAACGCACCCGACCAAGGAAATAAGAAAGCTTCGGGTGCGACTAAAGCCTCCAGTGGCCCAGGTGATGGCATAGTTGATGACGATGAGGACGACGAGGACTATCAAGCCAGCGCTGAGTGCGCCGTAGAGAAAACTGAAGTCCTTCTTCGTGATAAAGACGTAGATGGTGATGACAAGGAAGACAGCGGCAGTGGCGATAAAGGCCTTGATAACGATTCCCCCCCAACCGCGTTGAAAGTAATTTGCGACGATGGAGCCGATGAGGACGGAAAAGGCGGCGACGAAGACATACATGAGGATGAGATTGAGCGGGAAGGAGATTTTCTTCATGCAGGCCAGGACGAGGAAGGCGGCGAAGGCGACGCCGATAGAGAGATACAAGACCCATTGATTATTGACGATATAATCTTGGATTGGGTCGACACTTGCGAAGACAATGGAGACGGCAATAGTGATGGCGAGGTTGATGGTGAGCAAGGTGTAGACCTTGCGCAGGAAGGCGAGGCGGACGGGGACGTCGGCGGTCTTGACGTTCTGCGGCGCGGTGGCTGGGGCCGGGACGCCGGAAGACTGGGTACCGCCGAGGTTGGCAAAGAACTTCATGGGTGCGGTTGTCCGGTGGTAGACGGGGGGGGGGGGGGGGGGGGGGCGGGGGAACCCGGCCCCGGAAAATTTTTCAAAAACCGGGGGGGAAACAAGGCCCCGA
>NW_005178889.1:128920-131189 GCF_000350225.1 Chondrus crispus
CCCCAAACATATCGCAGGGGGCATTTCTTCCTCTCCCAGCAATGTCTACCGCACCACCCCCCCCCCCCCGCACACCAACGCTCCGCACACAAATCAACACAAAGGACCGAATATTAAAACACACACTCTTTGTCGTCCGCGCTCCGCAGCTTTGCAATCGCACTATACAAACCGAGAGCACCGCTTTCTTGTCCACACACGAAACACAACCTTCCGACAAAATCCACCTTCACTGCCATAAACCCAGTGCACATTTCAACATCCCACACCCAACCGTCCCGCAACCAACAATGCACACACACGCACACACACACACACCCCCTTGCCCAGCATGAGGCCTCTTTTCATTTCCGGATAGACACTGGCAAAACGCGCCCCACACTGCCATACATTGCTCTCTCTCTCTTCACGAGCCCTTGTCCGTACCTCGCCCCCTCAGTTTGAACCCCCACGAGCCCGATTTTGTCGATGACTTCGATCCCACAGACGATCGATCTATGCTCACTTGCTTCTCCCCGCCTCGTGTCAAGCTCCCGGCACTGCTTCCACTCTCCCCGCTCACCCTCGTGGGCAACGATCTACTGTGGTCCGACCCCGTCGTGGAGAAGCCAGAGCTCACGTTGCTCTCCTTCTTCTGGCTACTCGACAAAGGCCCAGCCCGTGCCCGCCGTTTCGGTACAAAGCTCGGGAACAACCCGACGTTGTACCCGAGTCCATCCGCACCAGCCGGCGCCCGCTCCGGCGCCCGCTGCATCTTCTCACCAAGGCTAGCCTTTTTCGCGATCCCGTGCTTGCGCAGGCGCTCGCTTCGAACCGTCTCCTGCTCCCTTATCACCTGTTTGTTCACCAACTGCAAAAATAGGTTGTAAGCCATGATTGCCCGTACCGCCGCTCGCACCCGTTTTTTTACACCGAGAACCATGCCACGCTGGTGGCTATTTGTATAGGCGTGCGCGTGGTGTGTGGCAGAATGCACTTCCTGGGCGCACAACAGCCATGGGTGCATACGCGCGGCAGTTGAGCGCAAACGTATCCTCGGATTAGGGTGGAGTAGCCCCTTCAAAAGAGATTTGGCTCCGGATGATATAGATGGCCATGGAGCGACCTCCAGGTCGAGTTCGGCAGCTCTCACCGCCTTGAAGATGGCGCCCGAATCTGGTCCATCAAAAGGAAGCTTGCCGCCCGTCAACATCCAAAACAAGAGAATTCCCACGGCCCATGCATCGACTGGAGATCCATAGCCAACGCGTTCGTTGTTAAGTTCGTCCCTCGAAATGACTTCGGGGGCGACATAGTTTGGTGTGCCGACAATATCGGTGAGATCGAAATCGGTGTCGATAAAGGCGGCAAGGCCAAAATCAGATAACCTCGCCGACGTAGGCCATAAATCGTCGTTCTGCGTTGTAGACAGGAGGATATTCTCCGGCTTGACGTCGCGATGGCAGATGCGCTCGGCCTCGAGATAGGCGAGAGAGGAAAGAATACGTGCCATGACGGTGGCAGCAATGGTTTCCGAGAAGGGTCTCTCGGCGGGGGGTCTCGCAAGCATGCGCTGCTCCAAGGTGGAGCCGGACATGTACTCCATGACGACGTGCATGGCGTGCGGGGCGTCAAAAATGTCGCGACATTGAACGATGAAAGGGTGGCGCACATAGGCCATCATGCGAGCCTCGGACTCTGCAAAGACGAGCTCTGCGCGCGAGCATCTCGTCTTATCGACGACCTTGATGGCGACGTGATCGCCGTCGTCGCTATCGAAGCCGAAGAAGACGGAGGAGAAGGCTCCGGCGCCGAGCTTGCGCGACGGGACGAGCTTGTAGTAGTTGTCGGCGACGCGGGAGCCGTCGCGGAAGGCGCGGTCCCAGGCCTGGTACTCCTTCTCCGTGCGCAGCTGGACGGTGAGGCGGTCGTTGGGGAAGCGGATGACGATCTCGCGGCGGCGGTTGACGGAGGAGACCTGGGCGCCGACGAGAATCTGCTCGCAGAGAACGAGGTCCGTGTCCTCATCCGGGCCGTCGAATACGGTCAGGGTGTAGTGGATGAGGCGCATGTAGCGGCGCTGGGCGAAGCGCGCGCCCGGGGCCTTAACGAGGCCCCAGCCATGGATGCGGTGCGGGCGGCCGTGGCGCAGATGCGTCATGGAGAGAGGAGGCGGGGGAGCCGCAGCGGGGGATGTAGCTGGGGGGGGGGGGGGGGGGGGGGGGAAAAAAAAATTAGGGTTTTTGGGAAAAGGGGGGGGGGGGGAGGGCGGGGGGCCCCCAAGGGTTTT
>NW_005178889.1:131395-131749 GCF_000350225.1 Chondrus crispus
CCCCGCCCCGGCTTCACCCCAACCATGCCCCCCCCTCCCCACAACCGCACGGACTACCGCACCCTCGTTACCGCGCTGCACCTCTCCCGCGCCGACCATGCGCGCCTCCTCTCTCTCCTGCCGCACCCGCCGCGCACCATCAACGCCGGACTGCTCTCCATGCTGCTGCCGACGCACCCGTCGGCGACGACGTACCCGCCGTCCAAGCTGGCGCTGGAGGCCCTACGCCTGCACGCCCCGTCCTTCAAGCCGCCGCCGCCGCCGCGGCCGCGGCTGCGCGCCTCGCGCAAGGGCCGCCGCGGCCTCGTCGCCGTGAGCGTCACCCCGGCCCACCATGCGGACCCGGCCGCCATC
>NW_005178889.1:132558-133245 GCF_000350225.1 Chondrus crispus
GGGGGAGGCCGCCGTGAAGAGGAAACGAATGTCGTGGGGGGACGTCACCTTGAGCCCGACGGGGGGGCAGGTGGCCGGGGACACAGGCTTCAGACACTCGCAGATGCTGCTGCCTCCGCTACCAGAGTCTTTGGATGGCTTTTCGTGCTCGACCCCGCTACGGGGTGCTAGTCCCCAGGGAGTTCGCAAGCGGACCCGGACGGCGCCGTCGGAATTCTCGCTCTCGGGGAGGGAGGAAGGGACGGCATTGGAGATACCCCCGATTCCTGCTTTGTCTGATGCTGCGGATTTGCATGTCGCCGCCACCCCGCCGAGTGGCGAGAAGGCGGTGATGAATCGGTTGAAAACGCATCTGGAAAGCCTGGAGGCTGGCGGGTGCCAGGACAAGCAGCTTCATGAATCACAACCTGAGCCTCTTGCTTGTACTACTATTGCCCCTGCAGGCGCTAGCTGCAGCGCCGCGGCTATCCCGGAAACATTCCTAACGTCGCAGAGCGGCTTCGACATGGCATTTGTACCCAAACTGCCAGACTCGATGCTATCAATCGAGCGGTCCGAAGTCAGCGGGTCTCCCACGCAACCCGGTTCGCGGACTTCTGCGGAGGGCAGCGCAGCGTTTGCCGATGGAAATGCGTCGGACGGGTTCGGGTTTGGGGAAGACTCGCTCGTGCCGGCCCTCATGGTGGC
>NW_005178889.1:133345-145468 GCF_000350225.1 Chondrus crispus
TATCTTGCCGGTCCCTCCACAGGAGGACCCGACGATCGGGGGTACCGTACGCGATCTCGTGCTGTCTCAAAGCGAGCTAGCGGCCATTTCCCAACGCTGACGCGTGTCCTAGGATCGGCTGCCCTTGGGGGGGGGGGGGGGGGTGCGGCTGCGGCAAGAACGCTTGCTGCGCTTCTTGGCTGGCGATCCCAAGTCAGTTTTGATAGTCTAGTTGCTAAGCGGTAAACGAAAGCTAATCAACTCTTCTTCAATGCAAATGGGGCATTCAAAATTTCCATTCGGTAGATTGGTGAGATTCAGTGCCGGCGATCCACATACGTCAGGACTGACCGCTCGTTTTAGCAACAGATGAATAGATGAAGAGGTCCCTGCTTGTCTCCAACAAATCAGACATCTGCATAGATTACTGCGTGTGAGTGTTTGTCTGTATGAATAGATTATTAGTGTATGAATGGAGCACTACCGTACCTCTCGAGGTAGTTTCCAAAAACCAGTTCATATGAAATTCTATTTGTCCACGAGTGATGAAGAACCAGCAGTGACCTTTTGCGTTTGCCAGCTTCGTGACGTCACCATTCTGGCCATGCTGTATACTATACAGCATGGCCAGAATGATGCAACGAGATGTTTGTTGCACTATACAGAGTATAGTGCAGCACTATCACTATCACACATGCTATACAGAGTATAGTGCAACAACATCTCGTTGCATCACATGCCGCCAGGGTGACATTATTTCCCGCCAAAACGTCCACAGCAATTGTTCCCCGATCTTCGCACGGCCAGTACTCGACCTGGGACACATCGCCCAAGCTCTAATACCCTCGCTATCGCAGCTCATGAGCGCATGAGTTCCGTCGCCTTCTCTTTCGTGCGACTAATCCCCCTCAAGCGCATCACTTGTATCCGACCGCTCAGTCGCTCCTTGGGCACATCTACAAGGCCCACCATGCGCGATCAGAGCGCCCCCACCATCACTGACGCCGATCGTCTACTCAAGGAGCGCTTCGGCCACGACGAGTTTCGCCCCGGCCAACGTCGCGTTATCGAGCACATACTCGCTACTGCGGCCACTCCATCATCCCCGGATATCTCCCACCACAGAGCAGGTCGCGCGCTCGCCATCTTTCCCACGGGCGCGGGCAAAAGCCTCTGCTACCAACTCCCAGGTCTCTTGTTTCAGGATGGGTTGACCCTCATCGTCTCCCCTTTAATGGCGCTCATGAAGGATCAGACGGACTCCATGGTTCAGAAAGGCTTGTCGGCTGCTTGTCTGGATTCGTCACTCACCGCGTCTGAGACGCGGGACCTCTTCCAGCGGGTACGCGACGATGATTTGCGCATCCTGTTTGTGTCTCCCGAACGCTTTAAGAATAGTCGCTTCCTCAGACTTATCCAGAATACTCGTATTGCGCTGTTTGCTGTCGATGAGGCCCACTGCATTTCGGAATGGGGTCACTCCTTTCGCCCAGACTACCTCCGTCTCTCGCGTTGGGCGGACAGACTCAACTGTCAACGAAGGCTAGCTCTAACCGCCACAGCTACACCACGTGTCGCTGAGGATATATGTGCGGCATTGAATATTCCTTTCCCCTCTGCACAAGTGCGCCTTGCCTCCGTCCGCAGAAACCTCACATTGCGCGTCTCTTCCATCCCACCGGCCCCGCACGATGGATACCAGTCTCTTACAGACAAGCTACAAACTCGGATGGATGTGTTGGTGGAACGCTTGCGCTCGCGCGACCCTGGACCAACTATTATCTATGTTACTTTACAGGCGACTGCGACATTTGTTGCCAGCGAGCTGCGAAGGCATGGATTCATCCAGGCCGCCTCTTACCATGCAGGTATGAGGCAAGACGACCGTAAACAGGTCCAGGACGACTTCATGGCGAACAAGAAGGATGCAATAGTTGCGGCAACTATAGCGTTTGGGATGGGCATGGATCATTCTGGCATTCGCTACGTGTACCATTTCAATATGCCGAAGTCTCTTGAGGGGTACATTCAGGAAATTGGCCGTGCTGGCCGAGATAGCCAGCAGTCTATTTGCGAGACACTAGCCTGTGTTGATGATCTCCCAGCTTTGGAAGGCTTTGCGTACGCGGAGACGCCAGCTCTATCTTCTGTGTGCGATCTTATGAATCATTTGCTTGGTGATGTCAAAGAGGGGCAGTATATTGAGTATAGTACTTACGATCTATGCTACCAATTTGACATCCGCGAAACGACTCTCGGTCAAATTCTGGCCCAACTTGACCTGGCAGAGAACGTGCTCGAGGAAAGCACACCATTTTTCGCCGAATTATCGTGCCGTTTACCCCCAGCTTCAGCGAGGAGGATACCCCCGTTGGGTTCTGAGGCCAGAAAGGTTTGGGATTTCGGAAAGATGGGGAGACTAAATCTAGGGATTGATGTCTTGAAAGTTGCAAAGGAACTGGATATACAATACGGTCGCGTATCAAGGCTATGTGATGATATGGTCAACGAGGGATACCTGGAGAATATCAATTCCAGGAAACTAATGCATCGCGCTCTCATCACATCTCAACCCACTGACCTTGGCGCTGTCTCTCGACGGTTGCATGCCAAACTACTTTGCACTCAGAAACAGCAACTGAAACGTATTAGTCAGGTTGTTGATTATTTAAGTGCCAACGAATGTCAAAGCGCTTATCTTCAACATCATCTCGGTGATGAGGTCGAGTCTGGTCGATGCGGGCACTGCGAATTTTGTCTTAACGATGGAAATCAGCCTGTAAAAATTTCCGAAGCTGTACGGGAGCGCGTGGGAAAGACTCTAGATGAGAGACGTTGGGCGCTCATACAACAAGCGGCAATCCCAAAGGATAACGCTCTTTTAATGGCAAGGTTTGCTGCCGGTGTTTCATCACCAGTGATCTCCAGAAAATATCGCAAGATGGGAAATTTTGGATCCATGTCGGACCATGCCTTCACAACTCTACTGACCGCGGCGAAAAAAGAATGCGGCGAGACGTAGTCCTACTTCGTCCTTGGATGTGGATACATTAGGCTTGAATTGGAGTGAATTGTGTGACTGCGGAATACAATACCGTTTTGTCCGAGCAGAGTCTGAATTTTGTTCGCCTTGCTTGCGTCAGACTCACTTCGATATGTTAAAATCTCAGATTAAACTTGACTTCAGGAGGACACCTGCATGTGGAGGCCAACTATCCACACGCCCCTTCTATGGTGTCTTCTAACAAATAGATCTCGGTAAGTCTGATCAGTTGCTGATTCATGGAAAACCGTGGAAATCGATCTCTACTTTTGAGTGCGAAGACGTCGCACTGGGAATGCTTGAAAAATGACCCGATGTTTGAGATCCATTTGAAATCAGAACTCCCTTCCGCACAGCTCAAGCTGTTTCGACACAAGAGTTGTGGAGATGGCGCGACAGACGAAATCCTGCTTAGGTTGTTGAGGTGAACAAACCCAAATCGCCAAAGCTCATACAACTCTCAGGTTGAAGTAGTCTCTTTTGCACCCAACAAGCTAAGCATGGCAGCAAATCATGGTCTCGCACTCCTTGCGCTCGTTGCAATATTCTCCCAATTTAGAAGCCGCCTGTTCAAGCCTCTGTCCGATGTCTATGCGAAACTTGTCCGCGATTCTGCCACCATCTGTTGAGATTTGCCGGATTCCTTCGGTTTAGATATAGCGGGGATTTAGAGATTGAACAAAGGGCTAAGCAGTGCCTACCCATCTTGTACGCCTAACTGTCTTCTCTCGCGTTGCAATGTATGGTCTGATCAATCTCAATTCCCGTTTCTTCAGATATTTGTCGAATATCCTTGTTCAGCTGTCCTCTGTCTGCTGACTTTCATGACGAGTCAGCAAGTAGAAGAAGAGTCCCGTCTCTCTGCTTCCTCTTCAATTCTTGATATTGTTGCCCCAGAGCCTCAGCAGCAGCTCTGTTCTCGGCGGGGTCATTCGAAATGCGGCTCAACCATTTTCTCTGTTGTCTTAGGGAGCGAGAGAGTGTGAGAGAGTCATTAATGGAGCTTGACATATTGATGGCGGAGTTGATCATGCCCTGTGTTTCATGCCCTATTGTTCCGCGGTTGAGTGTAAGTCCACTCATTATGGCCCATACATTTGCCACGACTTGGTTGTTGTCTCCCTCAGGTTCGTGTACAATTTTAAGAACAATTCGCAGTGCCTTTTCAGAATCTAGCACGTCATGGTTTCGCATCTGATGAACAGCGATGGCGAACCATGCCATCCCAAGGACTCGCCTGTTTCCGAATCTCGTATCTAGCCCCTTTCTCTGCGCTGCCTCGATCGCATCCATTCCCACCGGCATGTCTGGCGCAATACCTTCTGGTCGGAGATTCCCACTCAGGAGTGAAGACAACGACTGTGCGATCTGCCATGTGTCGGATACAATGCTATTTCCATCGCGGTCCTTGAAGCGTTCTGAAGAAAGAACGAGATCAAGAAACTCTCGAGAAATCATAGCTGATGAAAGCTTGCCACGCAGGCTGTAAAATTCGGCGGCCAAAAGCAAAACTGCGCATCTCGATACAACCTGGGACACGGGCAATTCCGGTGGAAGAATATTGTCAAAGTGAGCAGCGTGCCCGCTTTCAATGCGCTTTATTTCGGTTCTTGATTGCTGATCTGAAAAGGCTGTCTTCAAAGCAGCAGATATTAGAGGGGCGGCCTCGCCGAGATCAACCGACGTTAACCTAATACGTGCGGCAGCTTCGAAAAGAGCTGTGGCCAAGAGTGCAGGTGTCCTCGGTGGTACGCCCGGAACTCGCAGTGAGGAAGGATCAAAAGATTGAATGGCGTCCGGATGTATGCCGAGTTTGCCAAGAGCGGTGAGAGAGTAGTTGGAGCGGCGCTTCTCCTCATCGACTGGGTTGGTGGCTATGATGATATGACAGGTGAGAGCACTAAGCATTGGGGACGGGAGCCACGTCCAGACACCGCTCTTGTGGTGATTTTCTTTCTGCAGGTTTCGAAGCTTGCCGTAAAACTTGCGCAGACCCTTGATAGCCATCTTGTGAGCACCGGCAAGGTCACCCGTTCGCAAGTGCTGGCAACCGAGCATGACAAAGTAGCACAGGGCCAGATAGACGAGATCGGCTCTTGTTGATATGGTGGGGTTGGGATTGCGAGACAAAGCCTGCAAATTGGTGTATGCATCGCTAAGCATGGGGTCCAGGTCGCAAACGTTCGGGCTTGGACTGGAAAGTGCAATGTGACATTGAGTGAGGTTGAACGCGACCGCAGCGGTCTTATCTCCATGATTGGCGCACTCATGTGCGGCGTCCCCGGCCATGTGCATGATAGTCGGGGACGAGATGCGCCTAGCGACAGCATTTGCAATTGCGCAGCATTGGAAGTAGGCCCACCAGTGGGCAACTAGCCGCGGCTGCAGGGCGACGAGCGAGAGGAGATGTTGGATGGCGGCTTTGATTTCGCGGTGTGCGGCGTTGTGATCCTCGATGAAGGTGTAGATGTTCTCCAGCAAGGCGAAGGCGGAGAGGGGTAGCTTGGCGACATCCGGGATGCTGCGGGTGAGAAGGAGGCATTTGCGGAGGTGCTGAATCGCCCGGGTGCTGTCGGGTTCTTCGTGGAGGCGGAGTTGGTCGTGTGTGGCGGCGGCGAGGTAGAGATAGAGGTGGCGTGCGGAGGAGTATAGGGCACGGGCCTGCACGCGAGGGCTGATGCCTCGGACAGAGGAGGCGGTGGAGAAGAAGAAGGCGGCGGGGCGGTGGTGGTTTGCAGCGGCAAGGGTGTTTGCCTGGCGGATTAGAAGAATTGCTTGTGGAGGCGTGCCCTCCATTGCGGGTAATGCAGGTGGTGCAGACTACAAATGAGGAAGGCGGAAGGCCATGGGGGGTGAAGGGCAGACATATATCGAGGGAAGGGGAAGGAAGAGGACGGGGTAGGAGGGTTTGACGGTGGTGAGGGGTAAGCGGACGGCAAGCTTGGACATGGTGTTGGTGATGCGCGCAATTGAGGCAGGCGCGGTCTCCCGGGCAAGCAAGACAGAGGCGTAGTTGGTGGCACGGTCCGAACGGTCCACGCGAGTGCGCCAAACGAAACGCGTTAGAATTTTTGGTGGGAAACCGCCTCGCCCACAATTTCTTTATCCGCGTCGTAATTGCCATTTGCACGACGTATACGTGGACACCGTTCAAGCATCGCAGGCGCATCTGCACAGAGCTCTATTCATGAGAGCGATACAGCAATGCATGGGACGATGTCGCACCTGTCCAGAAACGGACTGGAGCGCCCTCGCTTTTCGCGCCAAAACCACATCCTGTTACCCCCCTCATCACAACCCGCCGGCATGGATCACAAGGCAGCCATACCGAAACGTCAACCCCCTCTGCCGCAACCTCCCCGTCCCGCCCCTCCCCGCCCCGCCCCACCCCCGTCCTCATCCGCCTGCAGGAGAATGGTTCGCAGCGCCCGGTCGGCCCACCCACCACCCTCGGAGGTCGTGGCGCGCCGCAAGCGGCGTCGCGCCTCCTCCGCTCTCTCGCCGCAGCCTTCCCCCCCGCCGCGCCGCCCGAGCTCCGCGGACGACATGCGCCGCTCCTCGAGGGAGTCCACCATCCCTTCGGCAGAGAGACACTCGCGCCGCTCGGCAGCCTCCTCTCCGCTCGTCGTAGACCTCGACGACGACGAGCAGTGCCAGTTCGTCGCGCGTTCAGACCCCCCGCGCCCTATTACACGCTTCCCCGGCTTTCGCAAGGGCAACATCGTCAAGATTCAGATGAAGAACTTTCTCACCTTTACCAATACCGCCATTCATCCCGGGCCTTGTATGAATGTCATTCTCGGTCCGAACGGCACAGGGAAGTCCACCGTTGTCAATGCTGTTTGTATTGCGTTTGCTGGCAATCCGAAGTTGCTGGGTCGCAGCCCGGATCTCGGTGCCTTCGTTAAGCACGGCGAGGACCGCGCCACGGTCGAGGCTATATTGTATGATCCGGACCTCCCTCACGGCACCCGCACTGTGACGAGGTCGTTTGACACAGACGGCAAGAGCTACTTTGAAATTGATGGCGAACGCGCCAGACAATCTGATGTTATCTCTAAAGTCAATCGAGTCTACGATATCCAACTTGACAATCTCAGTCAATTCATGCCGCAGGAAAAAATCGCTGACTTTGTCAACCACAAACCGGAGGAACTCCTTGCCATTGCTGTCCGTTCCTTGGGAGGTACCGAAAAAGAAAGAGAGTTTGAAGACTTGACATCCCTGGATAGGACTGTCAGTAACTTTGCCCAAGAGTTAAACCAGAAGGAGGCCAAGCTTTCAGAAATGCTCGAACAGCAAGCCGCCGAAGAAGCAGAGGTACAAGCATACCGTCAACAAAAACAAGCTCAAAGACGCTTGAAGCTTTACAAAAAGTATTTGCCATATCTTGAAAGCAAGCAGCTGAAGTTTGCCTTTGTTCATATGCTTTCAATCCGCAAGCAGGCTGAAGAGGAGGCTGCTGTTTTACATCAGGAATACCAACGCATTCAAGCTGGGGCCTTGAACGGTTTGCAGCAAGAAGTCGATGCTGCGAGAGAAACATTTCTTGCTACCAAAGAGGCCTCGAAAGTTCTTAGCAATCGCGCATCCGCTCTGATTGGCGAAGTAGATAGGATATCTGTTGTTCTCTCTGAGAAATCCAAGGCCGTGGAAGACCTTGAGGGGAGGCACGAGAGGCACCAAAAGAGAATTGGTGACACAAAAGTTCGCCTCGCCCAGGAATTACAACAAGCCCAAGAACAAGATGGCCCTGTATCAGAGCACACAATAGAAGAAGAAAGTGCGAGGCTGAGAGCCCAGAAAGACAGAATACGAAACGACTATTCTGCTGAAAACGCACGGAAGGGCCCCATTGACCAACGGCGACAAACCTCTGCACGCAAGATTAAGCATTACAATCACCGACTCTCCCAGTTGGGGGATGTTAGACAAGAGAGAATTCGCGCATTGAGTAGAGCTCGAAATGCGCCCAGGCATCTTGGGGATTGTGACATGCTCGTGCGAGATATGAAGGCCAGTGGAGCTTTCCGTGGACACGTCTTTGGCCCTGTGGCGGCAGAGATTGAAGCAGACAATCCATACCATGCGAGGATCATGGCTGCGTGTGTCAGCGGCTTTATTATGACAGCCTTTGTGACGGAGACTGCTCGGGATTCTAGGTTACTCATGAGTGAATGCAGGAAGCGATTCTCCGGATGGTCCCCAGATATTATTTCCGCCCCCACCACATCTAACGATGAGCCTGACGACTACGCCATTCGATCACAGGTTCCTGCCAGGCCAGTTGACGACAAGTTGCGGAGACTTGGTATCGTTTCTGTTGTGAGTGACATCTTTCAGTGTCCTCCTGTGGTTCGCGCTGCTCTCAATGCGCAAGTTGGGTTGCACAACATTCATGTGGGGTCTGAGCAATGCGACACATTCAGAGATGAGCTCCGTCGAGAAGATGGTGTGCAAGCCTGGTTTTCACCTACTTCGCGTTGCCAAGTTTTGCGCTCACGGTTTGATGCATCGGTGCGCAATTTGAGCGTAGAAACTAGCTTCGCCACCCGCAGAGGTTCCTTGTTTGAGGGGAGCATGAATGAAACCGTGCAAGAGAAAAACAGACTAGGAAACATGATCCGGGAAGAGGAAGATCTTCTTCGCCACGCAGGTCAGCAAATGCAAGACGTAGAGGGGAGACTAGAAAATCTCTCTGCAAACTTGCGTGAGATTAATGGGAAATTGCAAGAAGCTCACCAACGACGGCAGGCTCGAAGGCAAAGAGCGCAAAAAATTGAGAAGATCAAGAGTGATTTGCAAAGTTATGTTAGAGAGGCCGCTTCGCAAAATGTGGAGAAGGAAAAGGTAGAGCTGGGGAAAGAGATTCAAAGACTTCAAGATGATTCCAACGCAAAGATACCGTCCGCAGTTGTGAAGCTCAAGAAACTGCGAGACACCGTGGGAAGACTAGACGAACAGCTGGCGAAGCGCTTGGATGCAGAACGCCGTTTAGAAGCAGAACAGGCAAGTCACTCTGCCTTCCAAGCGCAAATAAACGAAAAGCGGCGAGAAGTTGAACAAGCCAAGAAGGCATCGAAAGAGGCAAGAGGTAGATGGAAAGCGAAACTGGCTGAAGCAAAAGAAGTGCTGCCACAGCAGCAAATTGACGCAAATCCAGAATTTTTTGACGTTATTGCAGAAAAAGATGTGGAGTGGCTCACGCAGGAAATTGCACGACAAGAAGGGGAAGTTGAAGGCCTCGGAAGTGGAGGGAGGCAGGCGGTCTTGGTGTATGAGCATCGGCAACATAAAATTGACAAATTGCAAAATGATGTCGATGCTGATCGGGCTACTAACAAGGGCAAGATGGAGGGCTTGAAAAAGAGGAAGTTGGCATTTTTGGACTGGCTCCAAGCGGGGATCAATAAGATGAGAGCTAAGTTTTCTAACCTATATAGGCGATTAGGTTGTGCCGGTGACCTCGAACTTGCCAACAAGGACTCTGAGCGTATTGGAGACTTAGAGTTGCAAATCTTGGTTTCGTATCGTGATGATGCAGAACTTCGGCCCATAAGTTTTTCCGGTAACAGCGGCGGGGAAAAGATGTGCTGCACTATGCTCTTCTGCTTTTCACTGCTTCTAGAAGAAGAGAGGATACCACCGTTTGTATTCGTGGATGAGTTGAACCAGGGCCTTGATCCATCGAACGAAATGAAGATCATGACCATGATGTTTGAAGATGCGCGTAGTGCGACCGCACCACAAAGCTTTGTCATCACGCCTAAGCTTTTGCTGGATCTTCCGTTTCACGAACAGACGAAGACACACATTATTTTTAACGGCTCGGTAACTGGAAAATTAGATGTAACTGCGGCTACAGGTGTGTGAGGGCTTCAAAGATGAAGGGATTTTGTGTTCAACTTATTTGCAAGTACTAGAAATCGTTGACTTCAAGTAGCTGGTCATCTTTACTCTGCGAGCCTTCCAGACCTCAGGGAGGTGCATCAACCTTTATTAAGCTCCATGTTTTCAACATGTTTGCACCAACAATCTGTAAAGTACGGGGCAATGTTGTCCTGGTTCAGATGAAAATCAAGAAGGCCAGTCCAGGTCACGAAAAACTGCGCTGCCACAGGAACCATAGGTGGACACTTATTTACATGATGCGTGAAATCTAAAGCTATGGCTAAGCCGAGACGTTGAAAGCCGCCCCAACCGTTAGCCGACAGCACTGGGCTCCTCGTGACGAGAAAGCACCGAGCGTCGAAATCGTAGAAGGGTGGATTTGCCAGAGAGTACTGTAGCAATATTTTTTGGATCAATTTTACAGTGTATTAGCTCTATTTGGTTCGGACTCTGGGATCAGGCACACACCTCTTCTGCATAGCGCCGCACCGCTCCTTCAACTGTTGCGCAAGACCCGTCTTCGTAAGAAAGGCGCCTGTCAAGGTCTCGCACTTCAATTTTTTGGACATCAGCTGAAACCCTTGCCACGGCGGGAATTGCAAACATCGAAAAAAGTGGCACGAGGGCAATATGTGAAGTGACGACAGATGGTACCACCGACGGAACGACGTGTAACATTTGCCGCGGCGGAAAGTTGCGGAAGCGGGGCGAGCGCTATTGAGATCGCAGACCAACCAGCCACAGCATCTGACGGAATCACGCCAGTCGGGGAAGCGATTTCGCGGAAGCGGTCGAGACCGGCGATCGTGGAAGAGGTGCCCTGCAGCGGGAAGCAGGACGAACTTTCTCTCTTTAAGGACAACGAAGAAGATGAGGGGCTGACAGCGTTCGACATCGAGGAGGAGCTCGCGGGGGGGGACAAGCTAACCGAGAAGGACGGGGTGATCCCGAAGGCGCTGGCGGCTCTAGCCGTCGACAAAACGCCATCAGTGTCGTCGTCCTCCGGCGAGGAGGCCGGGGACGCAGAAGAGGCGAAGAAGCAGAAGGCGCGAGAAAGGAAAATGGCGGCCGATGAGGGCGAGTGGTCGGACCAGGAAGCGGGCGGCGACGAAGAGAAGGGGGACAGGGCGAAGCGGCGGCGCGTGGGGCGTGTCGCGGTGGGTGATCTAGGCGAGGAGATGTGTGCGGTGGCGGCGCGGCTGCGCGTGGAGGAGACGCCCGCCAAGCTGGTGCGGCGGTACGGACGCGACGGGGACACGGACGGAATCGAGAGGGTGACGGAGGCTTGTCAGGTGCTGATCGAGGGAGGGGTGCCGGATGTGTACGAGACGCGCAGGGAGGGGCTGCTCGCGAAGTGCGGGGGCTGGAGGCTCAGGTGGAGTAATGATGAGGGGGGGACCGTGCACGGCCCGTTCGATGCGGGGCAGATGCGCGCGTGGGGAGAGGCGGGGTACTTTGCGCAAGAGGGGAACAGTGGCGTCGTGCAGGTCGGGGAGGGGACGTGGTGGGCGGCGGACAAGCTGTTTCCGCGGAAGACGGGCTAGTCGGAAGACTGAAGAAGGCTAGAATAGCTGGTTTGCGGTGCGTGCAGGGGTTGGGGTTGTGGTTGCAAGAGATTCGGGCTGCTGTTGGTGATGCTTGACTGTTGCGGTCCGTGACTGCACGGCCGTTGAGTTGCGTGCTTGAAGCAAAGAGAGGGAGAGGTCAAAGAGGACGGGGGGGGGTTTGGGAATTTAGAGATTTACGAGGGAAAGAGAGTAGATCCTCAGTGTGAGCCAATGGCGACCGCCAAATTTAGGTCTCGCTCCAAATTTTCCCGCCGTTTCAGGCCAAACGCCTTTCCCCCACAACCTTCGCCGCGAAGTAACCGCTCCCAACCCCCTAACGCCCCCTCGCCCAATAACCACGTGCACCAATTCCTCCCACCCTCATCCACCAACTGCGCACATTTTCGTCTCGCGCGCGAAACGCCTCCCGCTTCCCCGCAAGCAAGACTCCACACCCGCTGGCCTGCTCGACATTTACGAAAGTATGGTGTGCTTGAGAAAACATCTCGCATGACGGCCAGTAAGGTCTTTTTTTGGAGAATATTCAACATTTATGCGCCGGGATCAGGCAACTGGACCCCTGCCAAAACGCTTTTCTCATGTACAGTACACGTGTAGTGAATGCCGCTCTGCAATTGTGATCTCATGTCGATAGACAATACT